>NC_041383.1:143949048-143953828 GCF_002162155.2 Triticum dicoccoides | reverse complement strand
CGTCACCGCTGGCGGGAGCCTCATCTTCTTGGCGCTAGGGCCAGCCGACTACATTTTCCTTGTGGGCGTCGCGCCGAGCTCACGGGTTTGAGCAGAGTAGCCAGAGACGAGCCTAGTGGAAGTGCAAGTGGGGAATAAGGAGGGCTGGGGATTTCTGTAGGAGTGGAAGAAGAGGAGCAGGCGTTTTCTATACGAGTGAGGAAGAAGGTGAGCGGGGTTTTCTGGACGAGTGAGGAAGATTGGGGAGCGGGGGATATTGGGTGGGGAGACGGGAGCGGGAGAGCGAGCTGTTTGTGTTTATAAGGCACGTTGCACTAACTACTCGCTTTTTCCCAAGAACCACTCTCTTCTTTTGCGTTGCTGCATGACTGGCGATGCATGCAGGATGCATCTGCCCGCCGGCCACTGCATGCGCCTGGTTTATTACTAGGTCTATTTAATAGGGTGGTTATGGAGTAAATTAAGGAGATTTATTTTCTCTGTGTGCATCCACCAAATTAGAGGATGCGGTACTGGATGCAGACACTCACATTAAACTAGCATTCAGAAGAACAAAAGTTCAGCATGTCTATGCATCTCAATGATTCACCATACTATAACCAATATACAAAACTGTGAGAAGGTGTGGAAATAAAGAAAATCGGTCGATGCTTCTCTGAGCAAAGGGCCTCCCTGCGCACGCATTAATTTCCTAGGCATGCTTGTTTCTTCTCAATGTTGCGAGCACTTTGAGCATGTTGGCAACTCCACAGCTATCCAGCTGCCTCATTCTGCAATTGATGCTGACACATTTGTAGCAAACACATGAGGCAATAGAGATGACTCAACATGGGTCCATATTGTGCAGTTCCCCTGATATCCTATTCATTGTCCTGAATTTGAAAAGATAGGAAAACAGTAGCTATACTTAAATGGTGTTGCAAAATAGTAGCACATATCAATAGCTCGGCATGACAAAACACGATCATCTGGACGAAGAGGATACTGCCTGAGGAAGATTACATATAATTTCATAAGTCCTTGGTTGATTTCCACCTTCGGCTGCACTACTTGTTTGCTCCTCCAGACATGACAGGATCGTTCCGCACTGCATTCCGCAAGTCAACGTACGAATAAGCTAATTTCATCTTGCGGTGGTCATTGTACCTAGTTACAAATGTAGGAATACCTGGAGCACCATGAGGTTAGCTGACAGCAGGTAGATGCAGCCATATAAATTTTGTGCGGTGCTACGAAAATTGAGGTTTGTATCCCTTCCCGTTATGAGAATTGTTCTTGAAGTTGGTAGAATGTGACAGCTTGTTCTTTGCATCAAACTTGCCTTTCCCTGAGATTTGTTCTTCTTGTTTTGGGGCTGGTTGGGCTGGAAGTTCTTCTCGTGTACCATGTGGGCACTAGAAGCTCCCTCGGCGACCCGAGCATGTGTGTCTTTTGCTATCGCCTTCTCCTCAAAATCAAGAGTGCTAATGAGATCCAAAACAGAAAATTCATGTCTCTTGTTTTTCACAGAAGTAGCAAAATCGTTCCATGAAGGTGGAAGCTTGGCAATGATGGTCCCAGCAACAAATTTGTCTGACAACACACACTTAAAGTACTCATGTTCCTTAGAGAGTGACTGTATCTCATGAGTCTGCTGAACAACAGAGCGCTCATCAGTCATCTTGTAGTCACAAAATTGCTCCATGACGTACAACTCGTTGCCAGCACGCGAGGGCCCAAACGTGGCCTCGAGCGCAGCCCACATGTCTTTGCCGCTGTCAAACAACATATAGGAATCCACAATGGAATCGTCAAGAACACTCAGCAGGGCGGCTTTGAAGAGGGTATCCATGTTCTGAAAAGCTTCCTGCTGTGTAGGATCAAGATCGCCCTCAGGCTTACCCTTAGTGGTGTCATCGTAGCACATGATCTGAAACCAATATACTGCTGTTGTGCGCCACCTTTTATATTGCACCCCCTTAAAAGTAGCCGGCTTCAAAAGCACAGCAAAACAACTCGGAGTAAATTGCCTGTGATCAGGTTTTTAGATTGGATTGTTGAATATATGAGCAAGTCAGTATGAGATTTAATCTGAATCAGCAGTAAATAGATCATCACAACAATTGCAAACATCAAAGTAATGATGCGGACTAAACCAGGAGGACAGAATCACATACTGTACAGGGGGAGCAGAACTGATGTGGTTGATGTTGTCACACATGTCGTTGATGAAGAGGTTATCGAGGTCGGGGAAGAAGGCTGTCGTTGAGGAAGTCGTCGCTGGCAGCAGTCACAGGAGTGTGCTCCCCAAAAACCTGATCTCCCCTCTCCCGTACAGGATCACGAAAGGCGGGGTTCGGAGGACTGCTGTCCCTTCTCGCAGTGCATGCCGGAAGGAGGGCTAGAGAAGAATTGCGTGGCGGCGCTAAGATCTGGAACGGTGCGAAACCATATGATAAAGCGGAGGCTAGGGTAGAGCATGTCAGGTCGGAGTATAATAGTAGGCCTTTGGCCCCCAAACCCCACGTCCAAGTCAATAATAGCTCAAAAAATAGTCAATAATAGCCCCACCAAGGTTTGTCTAAAAAAACCGGAGTAATTAAGGCATCCGTTAGTCCCTTTAGTATAAATACAATATCATTAATAATGGCCCCACCTTTTGTCTCACAAATTAGAGTATGTTGGAGTACAACCGGCTACACGTTTACAATCCGCTTCTCTTCTATCTCCTCTTCTCTCTCCTTCAACTAAGCACAAATACTATATTTAAATCCTTATAGCCTGCTTATGTCATATAATTATAGTAGTACTTGCTCTAAAAGTTACTATCCACTGTGTAGTCTAAAATGCCAGGCGTGCAGCGGGCGGTGCCCTCGGTCGGCGCGCTGCTTCAACGGCGGAAGCAGTGAGAGGTCGCGTCGCCCTGACTTGCCATCAATGTGGAGTGGCGGGCTCAGCTGGCACCGGGCAGGAAGCGCGCGCGGGAGGGGGGAGGGGTTTTTGTTGGGCCAAGAAGGTGAGAAGCCAACTTGGGATCGGTCTGGACGGGGAAATATCATGTGCTCCCATACTCTGCATATGACACTAGTGTATGTTACTACTCCCTCCTTTCCGGTTTATAGAGATGGTTAGAGTAACATAGTAATATGTTACAGTACAAGTTACTCCCCACTATGACCAGCCTTGGCCTCTCCTAGTGCTCCACCATGTATAGCTGCTAAGCCTGCCACGTAGGCATAAAATATGATGTGGCACCAATAAACTAAGCACCTATGCATTGAACACTTGAGTTACTAAGCCATTTAATGCACTTCGCACCTCATCTAAAGAGCATTAATAGTATAGCCAGCTGCTGGCTATAAGCCTACAGCCCATCTTATAGTCAACATGTACTACAAAGTTCATAGGAGCACGTGCTAGAGCTGGCTCTTCATGAAGAGCTCGCTTACCTTCTCTCTCCTCTTCTCTTTCCTCCAACTAAGCATAAATATACTACTGTTTACTCCCTCCCTTCCGGTTTATAGGGCTCAAATCTCAAATCTCATCAACCAAGGCATTTTGTGAGTGGAGGAATGTATCTCGTACATTACAAAACTACCCAACTAAACTCATGCATTAATTTGGATTAATTATAGTGCATGCATGCTTGGCCACTAGATGAGTAGGAACATTACATGCATTGCTGTGTTCCTTTTTAATTCTTGCATGGAAAGATTTAATGTGCATTGGAAACTAAAAATGAGATGGAGATGAGCCCTCTAAATTGGAAAAACAAAAAAGTTGAGATAAGCCTTATAAACCGGAAAGGAGGGAGTATTCCTTATAGCCCGCTGACTCAGCTCTATTGTACTTGCTCTAAGCACTTGCTAGCACCCCCTTGACCGTGGACCTTGACGGTGTACGTCACCTTGTGTCTCATAATTTTCCTCGTCATCATCTGAGTCCTAGAAGATCTCACCCACATCATCATTAGCATGCAGCCGCCTTGATAGACAACGTGCGCAGAAGGAGTAGAGGCGACTGGGGACGCACCACCACCATGTCGTGGGCACTCAGTATGTGCTCGTGTGCGTGCAGCGTGCGTGTTTTTCAATCGGTGCTAGCTCTAAGGCTGAGGCTGTGGTCGTGTTCGTCTCTGACTCGTAGTTGAGCAACGACGGCAAAGAGGTGCTGCAAGAGATGCGTATGCGCCGTTGCATTCGAGCTTCGCCGTAGCACGACGAACCGGACGTTGCCACGGATGGCGCACGCCTCCATGCAGCCGAGTGTGTGCGCATGCATGTGTTATTCACGTGCATTCTGCGGCCGAGCGTGTGTGCATGCACGTCTTGTGTACGTCCGTTGTGTGCTCCATGTTGTGCGCGTATGTGCATGAGTTGGATCGGATGGAGTTAGTGCGTTCGCTTGTGTACATATTTTAGAGTGTAGATTCACTCATTTTGTTTCGTATGTAGTCCCTTATTGAAATATCTAAAAAGACTTATATTTGGGAATGGAGGGAGTATAAAACATCTTCAACTTAGCATCCTGATGTACCGTTTCTTGTGGTTAGTGAAAAGTTCATGTTCTTTTAGTTGTTTATAGGTGGGCAGGCGGCAAAAAACAGGGGAAAACGCGCAATGTTCCTTGCAGACGCTCCACCGCGAGGTTCCTTGCTCCTCCTCGATCGTTGGAAATCTATGCTCTTCAACTCTTTTCTTTTACCTGAGCTTTGTTCATCCTTTTCCCAACACGCGAGACATCTAGCATCAAGGTGCACGTGTCATGCAAGAAAATGGAGATAATCAGATAAGCAGTGCAT
>NC_041383.1:143938788-143948534 GCF_002162155.2 Triticum dicoccoides | reverse complement strand
CCTTTTCCGTAAGTGAGTCGTGCACTTCGATGGCACCTACGCAATATTTTTTCTCCTCGATGGCACGTGAATGGCACGTGAATAGTGCACGTACTCAGTGACGGAAGCACGGGATGGTAGCAATGACATGGTCAGCCCTTTTTTGGAGAGAGTATGTACTACTAGTAAATAACTTTGATGTGTCCTGTCAACTCGCAGAACGACGAGAAGCTTGATTACGCCTTCTCCCTTGCCAACGCGTGCGCGGTGGCTCGCAGCACGAGGAGAAACTTTTGCTTACAAGCAGTGGACGTGCAACAGTTCATTTGGTGTCAGATTGCGAGAAGCACTACTATAGAACCATCGACTTCCGGAAGAGGCAAAGAGCCAAGCGCAAGGTCACCTACTAACCTTAGGCTAGGCGTAGTGGGAGTAACATAAGTAGAGGTACCTCCTCTTTTTTATTCTAGAAACAACCACACGCAAATATCAAGGTGCTGGTTATGTAGAACAAATTTCTTGCAGTCCTTGCTCAACACTCCTCTATCTCTCTTCTCAGCCAGCCAGTGGACGCGCGGAGCCCATCGTCTGTTTGCTCACATGCGGCCCCACATGTCAGTGAAAACTCAAGAGGACCCACTGAACCTGCACATCTTTCACCTCGACGTGCTGGTGATGAAAAACAAATCCAAGAAAGATCTTCGGTGGCCGCTTTTGGAGTTACTCAGGAGTAGTAAGATTCTATTTACAGTTTAATCCAAGATGCACATCTCGTGGCTTCAACTTATCAACTACCACTCTATTTTCTTTCATGACACGACCTAGATGCTGGATGTCCCACGTGTCGGCAAAAGGAGGAAGAACCCGACCAAATCTTCGGTTGTGCTCTCGGATTAGACTAGTTGTGCTAACTTAAATTTTTTATTGTGTACTCCCTCCGTTCCAAAATACTTGACTTCCATTTGTCCAAAAATGGATGTGCCTATATACTAAAACATGTCTAGATACATATATATTTTGACAAATACTACCTCCGTCCGGGTTTATTGGTTCCCATTATATTTCTTGCCAAATTTTGACCATAGATTAAACTAACAAAATGTTTACGCATGTCACCAAACATTATATATTTGAAAACTATGTTCAAATACGAATCCAATGAGATAATTTTTCTTGACATGCATTAACATTTTGTTACTTAAATCTTTAGTCAAAATTTGACACAAACTACAAAGGGGACCTATAAACCAGGACGGAGGTAGTAGAACGGAGGGAGTAGAATGGATGCAAGTTTTTGTATTGGGAAGAAGAGTACATCCATATATTGATAGAGCGTTGGAGTTGGCCTTACAAGTGGGACCGCAGTTGAGGAAACCGACTATCGGCAAACCCCCACCTCGCCCGCCGCGCGATGGCTGTGTTAGAGAAACGATGAGGTTGAAGAGATTGCTCTAGCACGGACTCCAAGAAATATGGTGTTAGATGGAAGTCGTGCTGGTGGCGTGTCACTACTAGGGAAAAGTCTAGCATCAGCGCGGGTTTTGGGCCTATTAGCAGCGCGGGGGCCGACGCTACTAATAAGGCGCTACAGCTAACGTATAGCAGTAACGCAGGTGCCACCCGCGCTACTACTACGTCCTTTAGTAGTAGCGTGGGTAAAAACCTGCGCTACTACTACCGGCGCGAGTTTTTTTTGAATTTTTTCGAAAAAATATTTCGATTTTTTCCCCTAATTTTCAAATTTCTGAATTATTTTAACCTCAAATCTCTAATCACACCTCATCATTCCAAATTATCTAACTTCCCGGACGGTCACCCATCCTCTCACTACTCCTGCCTGAGCACGCTTAACTTCCGGGTTCTATTCTCCCTCATTTCCAAGTCTGCACTTGTTGTTTTCCTGACAATAGTAAGATGTCAATCCTATTAACCTCAGGAATTTAGCTTGAGCATGAAGTCACACATTTCACTATTTGAGTTTGAAACTATTGTTCTAAAAAATTAGTAACACTAATATTTCTTGAATAATTAGTTTGACCATAGTTTGACCACAGTTTGGCCACAGTTTGACCAGATTTGACCAAAATTCAAAAAAACCTAAATTTTTTATTTAGTAACACTAATATTCTATAATAATTAGTTTGACCATTGTTTGACCACAGTTTGACCACACAGTTTGAATTTTTTTCGATTTTTCCACTCTAGATCTTAAAAGCCCCGTACCTTTTTTTTCTGTTTGGTTTTTGAGGATTTTGAAAATGTTTAACGGGGTTCCCCCCGTTAAATTTGGATGTAACTTTTCGAGTAGATGAGTTTTCATATAAAAAACTTTTTCATCCGAGTTAGTATGCAAAAGTTATGCCCATTTTTACAAATTCTCGAGAGATTTTGCAAATAAAGTCGAAATTCATATTTGCAAATTTTCCCAACAACTAGACCACATATCACATGGGAAACTTATTTTCTTTTATTTTTTGACATTTCCATCATTTTCTTTATTTTTTTGAAAATTGAAAAGGCGATCCAGGGGGGTAGAGTTTGAAAATGGGACCTTTAGTAGTAGCGCGGTTTTTTACCCCCTCGCTACTACATGGCACCACTTAGTAGTAGCGAGGGCTAAAAACCAATGCTGCTGCTATCAAACTTAGTAGTAGCGAGGTTTTAAAAACCCGCGCTACTACTATTGCATGTCCCGGGGGGCACGGTAGAGACCGCTTAGTAGTAGCGAGGGTTAAAAACCCACGCTACTGCTATCAACTTAGTAGTAGCGAGGTTTAAAAACCTGCGCTATCGGTAAGTAGCAGTAGCGAGGGTTTTTAACCCTTGCTACTAGTAACTTTCTGTGTATAGGCTTTTCCCTAGTAGTGTGTGCCGTACTCCTGGACGTGAATGCTTGTTCTGGCCCATGCCACCCTACTACTCCTACTACTTACTATATAGTACTACTAGTATCGAGGATTTGAGGTGCTGGTTACGTAGTACAATATGGCTACAGTAAAAACACCCGCACGACGCGTGAAGCATGTGAAGCTAGTACAAATAGTGTACTACTATTGTTGATGATTGGCCTCATCCGATAACCTATTGCAATGCACGTTTCATCAGAATTAGTTGCCAGGCGCCAACAAGTATATGGGCGCTGCTCGTCCTCATGCTCGTGATCATCACCATCGTCATCTCCCCCTTGGTTATAAATTTTTTCAAGTATAGGTGGTGGAATTTTCACAGGACCTTGGAAACACAAGAAGAAGGTTAATTAGAGCATCTCCAATAGCTTGTCTATATGGATGTCTATACTCGTTTTCCACACATGAGCCCAAAACAGGCGTCCAACAGCTTGTCTGTATGGTTGTCCAAATATACACATCCTCTAAATCGACCTCGACAATGTCCACGTCTGGACAATTTGAAGGCGTTGTCTAAACTCAGTTGTAGTCATGATTTCTTCCTCTCCCCAACAACGACCCACCTGTCATGGTCCCTGTATATAGACGTTCTGATGTAAAACTGGATGTGTATATGAGGGAATCTTTTTAGCCCATTGTTTATATGAATATATAGACATCCAAATATACACATGCTATTGGAGATGCTCTTAGTAAAGGGAAACTTGTTAACCCGCATGCATGTGGATGAAACAATTATAATTTCGGTGGAAGACAAACGTACCGAAATCATAACGATTCCATGCAAAAACAGTGCCACGTGTGGTGGCAGCAAACACAAGGCCCTCGTATTCAATTGCATCACAGTACTCATCCATGTACAGAAACTGATTTTTGAGCAATGTCCATCGAGTCAAACCAGCAACGACGGCAACAAGCTTGTCGAAGAGAGCAACAACTTCATAGTTGTTGTAATTCCAAGAGCGGGTGGGAACTCGAGAAATTGTTATCTTCCGTAGAAGACAGTCACCATGATTGTATTTGAACGTGCGTACAATACCGGTGTGCTCAACCTCTGGGCAGTCTGCTGATATTTTCGGAAGTGGAACCCGGTCACGAGTGTACACATTCACAAGTTCCCACTCGCAGTTGGACCCAATGTAAACAACCCAATCTCCATTTGCGCCTGCCCATGCCTTGACCTCAAGTGATGGCATCTTAACGTCATACGTATCATTATCAAGAGGCATCAACTTGCACAGGGCGAGGCCTCGGTCGTGACGGCGCCGGTCATCAGGGTCATGGCAAAGAAGATAGGGGAGATCAAACCGTTCCTTGACTCTTGGGTTCCTTGTAATGATGTTATTAGTTGAGTCAAGAATGGGCTTGAACGAACCTGCCATGCTAGCCGAGGTGATGACGTCGCACCAATCAATGAGTTCCTCCACCACGTCATCTTTCAGATCGGGGCAAGAATAACAGGGTCGTTTCCGTTTTGTTCCCTCCATGGAGAAGACGATCGAACAATGGCAGAAGAAAGCGTGAAGGGTTGAAGGAAAATGGAGGGAGGGAGAGGAAGATCGTGCGACAACAGTTCCAAATCGAGAGGGAAAGGCGAAGCGTCGGTGGACGGTTGCCAGTTTGCCACGGTTCACGAAGGGGCGACCCGGCCTACACGTCGGTTCGGAAATACTCCTACTACTCGCCGTCGTCTCACTGATATGTTGGAACGGGACCACATGTCAATGAAACATGGTGTGTAATTTCTCGTGCAAAATGCGATCGTGCCGCGTTGGCCCGAAGTGCCGCATTAGTATTTTTTTGAAAGTTTGCCGCATTAGTTATTGACCTTTATTTTTTTAACATGCAATCTGAATGGTTAGCTCCTGTGGTCATCACACGTGAGCGGATATAGTGATGGTTGATTCGCCAGAGCAACTTTACTATGGGAATATGGGAGTACCAGCGGATTCAAGGAACAGAGAAATGATGGTTGCTTTGTCCGAGCAACTTACTTTGGCGAAGGTGGGGCTCTGTGATTTGACTGCTCACTAGTCATTACTACTGTGGTGCAACGACCGAGGTGAATCTTTCCATGAAGTTGTGTTGTGCACTCAATATTGCTACATGGCAGGTGGAGCCGGATGAAGGATGTCCAACATGTCAGCGAAACAAAGTTGAATTGTTTCTGGCATTGCTATCAATCCTTCAGGATTTGTTTATATGTACGCATAATTTTGATGAAATTGTACTGTGATGCTATGAAGGTTTCAACTCTGGTTCCCGCAGGAAAAAAAGGTTTCAACTTAGGATTCATGTGTCTTGCCTCGAGATTATCTCGTTACAACATTCCATCAAATACAAATGAAACTACCATGGCTAATGCATCTCAATGGTTCACAGATCGGTGCCAATATTCACCTCACAACTGAAGACAAAGTTGTGAGAAGGTGTACAAATAAAGAAAAAAATATAATTGATCGATGTTGTTCGTAGGCATGGCTCCATTTCCTTGGCACAGTGTTCATTGCTTGGCAGCTAGTTTCACCCAGCTCTGTAGCCAAAAAAGAGGTGTATGAAGGACACCACAATCCGATCATTTTGTGCAGCTCCACTAAAATTGGGCGAACCATCCCTGTTTGCAAAGATATCCAGTCAGTGTGATTACAATAATAGTGGAACTAGATGATGAAACATAACACACATAAATAGAAGCCGATCACCTCTACGATCTCTCTTTAGGACTAACTTCTTGTCGGAGAAGATTAGGCACGAAGTTGGATGAGGAGGATAGCAAAACCAATCTCCCTTTACGCAGTCCCACAGAAATGTAAAAACGTTGCCCATGTGACATTTTGGCAGAACTACACAAAACACTCTCCAGAAAAGTGATTTGTGCACTTCACCAAAAGGTCGCAATAGCAACAAGGTGAAAATGGATAGCCCTATTTGCAAAAGGAGGTCGAAAGGAAACAATTACTGCCCAATAACACGAGTTGAAGACACATACGCCGACAAAAAAGAAGCATGTTCCATGTAAAAAAGGAAAGATAGCACATGGTGGTTTATCAAAAATGGTTTGAGGACGAGATTGCAAGATGGAAAGTACGCCGGCCGAGATACGATTTAAGCAAACAAATAAGAAGATCCACATGCAGCAACGTGGGAAGATGGGCAGTGGAGCAAGGCCGGAGGAAGATGTACCTGAGGGTCGTCGGGATGTTACTAGAAGGGCACCGGCGGCCGGGATCTGCCTATACTGCGGCAGCGAGCAAGTGGCGAAGGCCCTACCGCGCCGGAGTTTGGTCAGAGAGAACGGCGAGTACCGCAGATCAGGACGAGCTTCCTCAACACCGTCGAACGGAGAGACGATGCAACTCCTCCCTTTCCACCGGCGGACGGGATGTGGTCGGATCACTGACCAACGCTGAGAGAGAGAGGCCACGACAGCCTTGTGTGAGATTGTGTGACGAGACTCACGAGAGACAAACCCATTTTTCCATTTTCCCCATGGCAACCGTTTTATATTCTAGGCGTGGTACCCGACCCTCCTTTGAGTAAAGAACCGCTACACGCGTCAAATTATCACGTGGGCTGCCTTTTCGTACAGAAACGGACTCCATCGTGTACCCACGCGGGTGTGGCCGGGAACGAGACGTGAGTACGTGCATCCTGCGTGCAGTTCTTCTTTAGATGCAGGTACGTACGTGGGTGGGTGTGAGAGAGATGGTTTGTGCGAAACAGAGGCAATGTGTTGATGATATCTCAATCAAAAAACGTAACATGTGCAATGTGTATGAAACGGAGTCATGGACGTGAGATATCGATAGAATTGAAAACATGGATGAAGTGTGTGGCTACGCAATCGATAAAGAGTGCCATCGGATTTGTGTTTGCCCACATCAAAGATATAGGGCGGCTGGCCTACTGGAATTTGAGAGGGCAGAGGTGCAGTTCTTCTCCGTGGCATGGATACCTACCTACAACGTTCGACTATCGGTGTGTGTGGGGGGGGGGGTAGAGACCGGTCGACTAGTATATGTCTAGGAAGGAGAGATACCTAGCTATGTATTGAGGGAGATCGATCGACATCCATGGATATTTGTAGCAGAGGAATAAGGTTGGGAAAAAGACAAAGGTAGAGCGTCGGACGGTTGGTGGTGGAGTGGCGTCTCACAAATGGTGGGAGAGGCCTGCTAGACAAACGGAGGGTATGAGTGCAATATCAGTAAGAGAGGGTGGGGGATGTCTGTCTGTCTATGCACGTGCGTGTGAGAGACGGGTCGGGAGGTATTCAAGGATGATGAGGGGAGAAGATATGGTTGTGGTAAGCATGCGTAACTACATAGGAAGATCAACCGTCGTGTGTCCGAGAAAAGGAGAGACATAACTAGCGAGGTAAGTGTATCGGTGCTTGGTGAAAACGAATTATAGTCGACCTAGCTATATGTAGGAGATCAGTTCATATACACGCCTGCATGTGCTAGAAGCAAATAAGGTCCGGAGAGGCAGACAGGGGGAGAGAGTGTGGCTAGGAGGTGGTGCGAGAGGCCTACCATGTCGAGGGGGGAGGAGTGTGCGAGCATGTGACTAATGAAAAGAGGGGTGGGAGTGTGCACTTGCGTGGAATCGTATTGGACATATGGGGGCATGGACGGTGAGAAGAGAAGAGGGGGAGTATATATGTGTTTGTTGTAGGCACACTTTGCTAGAGAGGTATATGGACCGGTGTGTGCCAGAAAGAAGGAGCCGGGGGCCTACACACACCGCTGGTGGACGACCTAAAGAGAAATAATGAACGCGCGCGATGGAGGGGACGCTAAGGGTGTGTGAGGGGGGCGGGCGTGTGCATGCACGATAGAAAGTTAGCGCTAGCTAGCTACAAATAGAAGAGGATCGTGAAGGTGTAAAAGACGAACAAAGATCTTAATTCATTACAAAAAGGTGGATACGGATACTTGAAGAAGATATCATAATGTACAACATTGATTATAATTTGGGCTAATGTGTGGCTTTTGC
The DNA here is from genome assembly GCF_002162155.2 of Triticum dicoccoides. Taxonomy (NCBI): domain Eukaryota; kingdom Viridiplantae; phylum Streptophyta; class Magnoliopsida; order Poales; family Poaceae; genus Triticum; species Triticum dicoccoides. The sequence continues at coordinate 143,940,651 of NC_041383.1, read as the reverse complement.
AACTCAGGTCTAAATACTTGTCATAATGTAGGGGGCGGGGCACTATACTTTGTGTGATAAACACAGTGTACATATGTAACATGGTTTAGATTATGAATATATAGTTAGTACATCAAATGTACTATTATTTGGAATCAACATCAAGTGTATTCAAGAAATAGAATTCGAGTTCATGTAGTACACATAGTTCATATCTATCTCTGTAGTAATCATGTGGTGTGTTATTAAGGTAATACACGAATGATGGTTGAAGTTGGCAACAATCATGATTGTAGATTCTTATTGAAATAGAGAAACGAATTCAAATTTAGTTCGAATTGCAACGGTAGTATAGACATTTGGAATGCACTAAAATGTTGGTATGAGTAGGTTACATGCATTATACAGCAAAGCGAAAAAAATTAATCGGACATAACATGGATTCATACTCCCTCCCTCCATCTATATAGGGCGTAATGAGATTTTTAAGACCGCCTTTGACTATTGACAAGATTAATAGTAAATGACATGCATAATGTGAAAATTATATCGTTGAAAGAACCTTTCACAGACGAAGTTAACAGTGTGCTTTGTGTAAGTTGCATGTCATATATCATTGCTCTAATATTTGGTCAAAGTTAGCATTGAAAAACGCATTAGGCCCTATATAGATGGAAGTAGGGAGTAGCTTTGAATAGCATTTGTATAGTAAAACGGGGCAAGACTCTCTCTTTGTGTGGTGTGAATAGTTTTATTTTTCTCATTTTCTTTTTGATTGTGGGAAGTGCGAATTGATTTGGTACATACAAGTACAATATTACTATGCAGTCAAAAAAAGTACAATATTACTACATGTTAGGCTTGTCCCTAAAATTCAACCCGCGTCTTGTTATATCCCGAAAATTCAGATATCGTGCTCCCAAAACTGGCGCCTTCACAACCCGCGCCTTGCTATCCCGAAATTACAACGCGCGCGAAAACTCCCTCCAGCTGCCAAATCCCGACATGTGAAATCCCCCTTCTAACCCTGAGCGGAAAGGGCCGCTAGTTCAAATCGGTGGGGGGGGGGTACTTTTGTAACACACCCTACATTTTGGACAAGCGCGTCCCTAAGTCATGCTTCACCCCCTCCCATCGCCCCCTTTTCGCCATTCGAAATCCCAGGCTACCATAACCTCTCCGCTCCAGCCGCGAATCCCCACCCTCCTTCGTCCGACACGTCACCGCTGCCCAGCCGGAGCATCTTCCCCGACGACGTCGTCCACTGCAACAGCTCGACGTCCCTCGTCCACCTCCCCGGATGAGGATCCGTCGTCCATCTTGTCGTCCCACCGGTTCAGCCGCCCCGTCCTCCACCTCCAAGGAGCTGCTCTGACGATCGCCTCGTCTATCGCGGCTGCTCCATCCCCATAGCGCCGCCTTAACCTGCTCCACCGGAACCGCAGCATCCTCACCGACTCATCGGATGAAGCCAAGGCCTAGTCCGCGCCACCAAAGAGGTTGTACACTCATCGCATCACACCTTCTCCTTAACTCGACCTCCCGGCGCCGACGATGCTCCATCCCGCACCGCCATGGAGCGGCTACCTTGAAGCCGGTGCCACGGGCGACATCTCCATGGCGGCTCTCCCCCAGTGCGAGGCCCCTTCGGCGGCGGCGTCCATACCAGCCGGATCTGCTGCTGCTGCTCCGGCTCTCGCTCGCTCGCTCACGCTGCTGCTCCCGCTCTCACTCGCTCGCTCGCGCTGCTGCTGCTGCTCCGGCTCTTGCTCGATTGCTCGCTCGCCCAGCAGCAGCTGCTGCTGCTCCCCCCCTCGCTCGTGCTGCTGCTCTGCTCCGATTAAGCCACACTTTAGTCGACTGAATCGACTTTTGGGTCAGTCA
>NC_041383.1:143918523-143938504 GCF_002162155.2 Triticum dicoccoides | reverse complement strand
CGGAGTTAAGGAAAAACCACCCGTAGCGGGGATGGGGGCTCGCCGGAGAGGTACCCCACTATCTATCTTAGGGTTTAGGGTGGGGGGGCCTAGAGGGCTGGCCGGGGCGGCGGTGGCGAGTTGTTTTGGGGCGGCGAGGCGGCTCTAGGGCCGGCGGTTCGGCCGGTGGTGGCAGGCGGCTCAGGGGTGTGCAGGTTGAAGACGAACTGCGGGCCCTCCCTAAACTACATGTCAAGTGTCTCTCTGGTACCATTGCGTTCAGTTTCGATAGTAGCATTCATATTCCACAGTTAATTTCAGTTTCAACAGTTAAGTTCAGAGTCAACAATTTTTACCTCATCTGTTGTAGTCAGGTGGTTTTTGGTGATGTTAATTTTACATCCATTTTTCATCATCTATTGGAGATGCTACTAGAATCCCACTTGAGATTGATGATGTCTGTCTTGTGCTGCTTCAGCCTTGACATCTTACGGCTCACCGGAGCTGCTCCAACGACAGAACGATCCATCACAACAGAGCAGTGCCCTGGACGTCATCTACAGATTCCTCAGATCTTCCTCCACACCTCCGACAGCCACCTCTGCCTCAACTACTTCAGCGGCCAACCCAATGAGGTTGTACACTTGTTGTGTCACTTATTACTATACATTCACGTTGATCCATTAGGGTTATTTTGGTTCAATGGAAAAAGATAGCAATACGGAATTTTCCAATGGCACTCTACTATTCAATTATTCATGCATTTTGTTGAAAGGATTGAAGCAAAACATCCAACTGGACCTACTGTTCAAAATCCTATGCATGAAAACAAGACCAAGTGCATTAGTGCCAGAATAACATTCTAACTATACACGCTTTCATATGGTTTCTCTTTATTTTTGCCATGTTTCTTTGCATTCCTCTACTCTTCCAGTTCCTGTAAACCAAACACCCAAGTTGATAGAAATCTTGTGTTTACAAATGCTCTGTTTACCATGTGCATTTTCCTATCCTATCCTGGTGTTTTTCCTATCCCTGCGTTTTAAGAATCATGCAAGCCAAATGAGCCCTTACATAATTACTTCAGTTACAGGTCCGTGTCGAAGGGAACTTTGTGTGGTTTGTCCTGCTCCTGCCGCGACATCGTCCACCTCACCTGAGCTGCTCCATCGAAAGAAGCATCCACCAAACCAGACATCACGACTCCTGACCGGCTTTCGCTGCCTTAGATCTCCTTCCCTGCCGCCGGCACGCACCCCAATGACATCACCATCATCGACTCAGCAGATGAACCTGAGGAGTACATGGGTCCACAAGAGAGGTCGCACTCTTTTGTTTCTGCTTATGTTATGCATTGCTTAAACTTACCTGCTACTTTATCGTCTTGTTCAGCTCTTGGACTCCCAACTCAGGTCCAAATTCATGTTCAAACTTGAGTTCTAACTTAGTTGTGGGGCACATATCGAGGCAGCAATGAATAGTATGTCTGTCTAATATCTGGTTCACCTAGGGTATGCCTATGTTGTTCATCTTGGGTGGGAAACAAATAGTAAAGCAATCATCATCTGTCTTTTTATTAATTTAAAGCAATCATCAGCCTGCTATCATTATTTTTGGATCCATCCACTGAATGTTACCATCACTCTAAATTTCTGCATGCTCTCCTTACATAATCTCACCATATTTTTTCGTATGCATGTCAGATATTGTACAAAGTCATGCTGAACATGTAGAGAAAAAGAGAAGAGTTTTGCGCGGCAATACAATGTCATGCAGACATCCCTCCATGGTGGGTTCAATGGCAAACCCTCCCCACCCCTCTCCAGATTGTAATCCAGCGGAAGATATCTATTCTGAGGCGGATTCAGACGCCGCTGACCACTCCTATTTACCCCCCAAGGTGTTTGCTCTACCTTGTGATGATGATGTTAGTCATATCATGCATATGTTACCTTGCAGTGCCTACTTTTGACATCATATATGTCATCTTCTTAGTTTAGACATGTTCTGTAATGCCACCTATTTAGTTTCTATATCATATATGGGAATTATGTAGTCTCATGTCTTTTAGCCAGCCATAATATATGTGAAATGTGCAATGCCATCCTGTTTAACCAGGCATCATATATTTGAATGATATCTTGCCCATCCTTTTCTTCATTACATTTCCATTTGTCGACAATGTTTGTACATTAAACTACTCTTCCTATGAATCAGCCATTTGGGTGGGAGATGGAAAAATCTGGAGTGAAAACAAGGCCTTCAGAGCATCCAGTGCACCTGTCGAAGCAGATCTCTTGTTGGGTCCCGATAGCTCCTCAGAGATGGATTCAGAGACAGATGACCGGTCCTATTCCCCTACTGAGGTGTATGCTCTAACTTGGCACGGTTATACTGCTCATATCATGCATACGGTGTCTTGCATTGCATAGTTTAGACATCATATACACAATATTCAACACCATGTTCTTAGTTCAGACATCATATCGAATGCCCTCTGTTTAGCATATAAATCACATATGTGAATTAAATCGTATGTGCATATCTTCCCATCTTGGAAATATTATACTGAAGATGAAGGAAAATGCCAGTTGCAGGTGTTTGTCCAGGAGTGATGTGTAATTAATGTTATTCATGGCAATTACTTTGCTTCGTCCCATACATCCTACCTCATGATGGTTATAATACAACAAAATTTCCCATTTTTCTCTATTGAGAAGGACCGATTTGGAACCTTAGGATGAGGTAACCTGTGCTAATACCTCTGCTATCTTCAAGAATGCTTGGTGGCAGTATCGGAATTACCTGAAGAAAACGTACTTGACCGGCAAAGAAACTCATCAAATTCCCTTATGTTCTCCTGAGACACATTTACTGGACGATGACTGGGAACGCTTTGTTCTGTACTGGTCCCGAACCAAGAATGTGGTAAGGTCTATGAGCTCATTTTCTATTTTTAAGTATTATATTCTTGCGTCTTACTGTACTCTGTTCATGTAGAATAAGTGCCTAAACCTGAAGAACAACTGTTCTAATTTAAGATTCCATTGCTATCATAGTTCAAAAAAGCGCTAGGCGTTAATTGTGCGTTTTGCCACTGCCTTGCACTTTACTGACCAAAGCGCATGCTTATGCGTAGTTATGCACATATTAAGCATAGTTATGCGCAACGCGTTTTGCCAACGCCTAGAGCCTAGGCGCGCTTAAGCGCTTGCTTAGCCGCTCCTTTTTTTAACTATGATTGCTTTGCTCTTGTATCATTGTATTTACTCATACAAACTTATTTTTAAATTGAAGGATCCAATTGAAACTCCAATGGCATGGCAAGTATGTTCACGCATGTTTCTTTAACAGGTTTGCTCTTATCAATATCTCTTTTGATTTCAATTTCAATTATGTATACAGTTGACTTTCATATCATGCACATTACTAGCATCACAACAGAGCCAATAGTGTTGTTGTACATGTAGACCCGTGGTACCCATCTGAAATCTTGTTGTGCCGTGTAGTTTCCCACGCTTTGTATTCTTTCACTGCTGCTTTGTCTTGAACTGATATGATTTGAACCGTGTATCTATTTTGATTTGGCAAGACAATGCAGTGACCATAGGACATAGATATATGTTTGTTTGATGCTTTTATTATGTCTAGTAATTGGCAATAGAAGACTTGGTAGTTTAATCCTGTCCACCTTACTAATGAACTGGTTCACCTAAATGAGTTTCATATACTAGTACATGCTAAACTTGTTATGTATCTGCTTGTTTCTTCTTTTAGAATGTTGACAGAATATTGGGGAAGAGTGCCTTATTAAGCAATGGTAAAGGAAGTAATGCAGATAAGGTTCAAGATAGTGACACATCCTTGTTGGTCTCCAACAAAGCTGATAAAACAGCTAAGGAAGACTATCTTGAAGACAACGAGACAACCCCAAAGTCCTGTCTTTGTTTAGTGTTCGAGTTACTGGCCACTACCGCTTGCACAAGCTATTCAAACTCACTGTCTGAATCAGTTCGGTTTCTTGAGTCTCAACTACAAGCTGAAAGACATCGATCAACTGTGGTGTGACAAGAAGCGGAAGGACTGCGGAAGTCCCTGGAGCATTCAGATGCATACTTTCTGGTGCAACAACAAGCGTTGGAGGATTTTAGCGCCAAACAGGACAAAGCTAATCAGCTTGCTAAGCTTATTGCCAACATGGTGGATACCAAGGATAACGTTTCTTGAGCTCTTCTAAAGTTGTTTTAGTTATGCTCTTGTTTTGCTGCCGCGTTTATTTGCACTGGTGGCCAATTTTGACGGCCAAGTGTATGTAATATGCTGCTTTGTTCCCTATATTTGTACTGGTGGCGAACTTTGATGCCCAGTGGATGTAATATGTGTAATAGCGGTAATAGGCTAGCCTTAATTGCTTGCTTATTTATTTCCTTATTGTCTTGTTTAGTTGTTTGCTTGTAGACACTGCAGTTCTTTTTCTATGTTTTTCTAGTGGATAGCCTATTTTTGGTAACTAGGCCAAAATAATCATGGCGACACACGGACTGTTGTAACCATGGGCCTCCTGCAGGCCGTATGATCCATGGGCCTTCGTTCGGCCGTAGGACCACTGGCCTTCTATACAGGCCGTAGGATCCATCGGCCTTCTATACGGGCCTTAGGGATCAATGGGCCTTCTATGGGCCGTAGGGTCCATGGGCCTCATACGGGCCGTAGTATCCATGGGCCTCATACGGGCCGTAGGATCCATGGGCCTTCTACAGGGCGTATCATCATTTCGCCATTCATGGGCCGTACTATTCGTGGACCATAACGGGCCGTTAATAGGCCATATTTGATAACTCTATGAAAACAGCCCAACGGGTTTTTTTTGACATGAAAACGGCCCAACATATTAACGGTCCGCAAACGGGCCGACTATAACGACAGGCTGAATTTGGCCCACAAGCAGAAAATGATAGTAGCGGGCCGTATCTAACCGAATGCTGCAAATGAGCTCAAGAATCAATGGGCCCTGAGAAGGCCGAAAGATAACCTAGGCTGGAAACGGCCCAATGGAATAATGAGCCGTTAATGGGTATAAAGTGATACACTGTTCATTAAAGGCCAGTTTCACCACGGGCCGTTAATGGGCCAAGAGTTACAAAGGTCCTCATATGGGCCGAAAGAAGTCATGGGCCACACACGGGCCGGAAGTTAAAACGGGCTGAATCATATTGGACGGACCAGATGACGCTACTGGGCCTAATTCGGATAGGGCGTAAAGGGCCCTGGGTTAGCGGGCTGTAAATGGGCTATATGCGAACAGGCCGTTAACATGCTTTCCGTGGGCCGGCCCGCCACCTTTTGACCAAGTCAAACGGGCCGGCCTTTTCATAGGAATGGGCCTTTGTTGGGCCGTGCCACGTGTCGCCGTATCATAGGTGCCTTCGGTCCAATGAGCGGATGACATCTGTCCCAACAGTGAGCCGACACGTGTTTCCTCCAGCCAATGATGATTTTACACGTGGAAAATCCCCATTGGTCGGGGCTGTTAACGGGTTATCGGATCCAAAACCCGACCCGATAGTTTAACAGCGTTCTGTTAAGGTGGATGCCATGTGTCAGTCACCCTTGACGAAAGCAGTTTTGTGACGCACGATTTATCGTCATGGAAGTGGACACTTCCGTGATGATAATTTTGGTAATGTCATGGAACACTTCTACGACAACACAGGTATGACTATCTTGATTCTGTCATAAATTTGTCATGGATGTACATGCATGACAAAAAACGTGACCTACTGTGACAAACATGTATCATCACGGAAGTATATTTTTTTGTAGTGGGAGGTGAAGATCGATATATTGGACGAAGGGTATTGGAGTCCGGAATTGTTCTGGGAGTACCGGGTGACGACATCTCTCTCCAGATCTAAAAAAGACGACCTCTCTCTCCCTCCTCACCGGTGGTTACAGATCCGCCGGGGAAGAAAAGGACATGTAGTGATGACGCACTCGTCATTGGCGAGCGAGGTCACGCACTAACGACAGGGCCATCCTCTCAGAGCTAGCACCCACGCGGGATGGCCTCCATCCCCAAGCTCACTGCCGTAGTGTGTGCGGAGGACAACGACCACGAGCGAAGCCACTTCCCACCGACCCTCAGGTATGCTACCTCTTTTCAAACCATACCCTTGTTCTATTTCCCCATCTGCCACGTCGCTGCATGTGGATCTTTTTCCACTCCACCATCTTCCCAATTTGCTATCCTCTTCTCTGCTAGTCATGCAGACGAAAACCTTAACTTGCACTATTAAAGGAAACCCTACTTCATGCAGACTAATCATGTCTGGGTTGAATAAGGACAGGAAGGGAGACTGTATTGTCCAAGAGACTAGGCATCGAACCCGCATCTAGGTTGAAAAGGGGAAAATCAGTAGCTAAGGAACGAGTCTCATGTCTCTTTGTTGAAGAAGGGTAGAAAGGCATGACAATGCAATAGAGAATGACCAGGTCGATCAGTTTGTTGTCTTCACATAGGAAAGTGGTGGCTAAAGAGAACAAAAATGGGACGTAATCCACATATGCTGCATGGATATTTGTTGCTCTGGGCAACCATACCTCCCTCACCACTCTATGCGTCCGTGGAGGTACATCATACTGGGGCGCCCACTGTCCTAATGGGCCTCCCATGCTCTTATTGCCACTTTTTTGCTGTTAGTATAACGCCAGCGGTCAAGTCAAGCAATGCTACTGCTAAAGTGATGTCACATTTAACTAATGTCGCACTCAGTCTAATGCCACCGATAAATTTAAGCAATGCCATTTAATGTCACTGGATTATTTCAGGGTTAGCTGTTGATTATGGATGTATTAAAGATTTTCTAGCTAAGGCATTCTAATGCTGTTGCACAGCCAGTATACTAACGATGAATCTTGTTACTACCTTCAGATTTTTGCACTGTTAATTCTTCATAACTCACTTTCATGAGATAAGTCAATTTTTTGTACAGTGTCACCAAAATGCAAAGGCGCTAACGTCATTTTATTTTGGTAAAACTGCACAAAAAATTATGAAGACAAGAGGAAAGGTCAAGAGTGGGCACCTCCTCCTCTGGCTGGTCTCTTGATCTGTTCGATCAACTTTTTATGTTTGATCGATTATAAAGATTGGGATAGCAATTTTTCAAGTCCCCTCGAGTTCGAAATGATATTTACCTTGAAGGGACATGGTTTCCAATTTTTTGTATATTGTCATTAGTTAATAATGCTAGTTACCTTGAGAATTTTGTATTTGGTTTAATGCTCTTGCACAACTAGTATACCAATGCTGAAACTTGTTACCTTTACATTTTGTATTCTTAATTCTTATAGAAATCTTCCAGGGCTAGAGCCTATGGAAATCTGTTCAGTAAAACCATTATACTGTACCCTATAATAAAATAACTACTCTACTATTGCACTAGCCACTGGATTAGTCTATATTTGTACAATTCAAATGGTGTTTATTTAGCGTATGGACATATATAAAGTGTGGCAAGCTTTCCCAGATATGTGCTCAAGAAAACTACTACCTGTTTTTCTAAATACTAGACGTTTGGGTATTTTAAACTGAACTGCGAAAACATCTTATATTAAGGAACAGAGGGTGTAGAGTTCACTCAAATTATCCCGGTAAAGCTAGTCACACCTTTGTTAAAATTAATGTTCATTATGTTATAAGAGGAGGTCTATATGTTTGTCTCTCAAGCATGTCGACTACATACCTGACATCATGATGTAATGTTAAGTCATTTCCTTTTGCACAGTGTCACTGAATTGTCAAGGCGGTGATGGCATTTTATTTTAGTTGAACTGCACAAAATATGCTTAAAAGAAGAGGAAAGGTCAGGAATGGTTCAATTTTTCAGAAAAAACTATGTATGCCTTCCTGACATCAGTCGTTGTTGCCTTATTTATTCCTTCAAATAGGTGGTTAGAAATAGTCTTGCTACCTTTTCCCATTAAGAAATTGGAATGCTTATATTCGTGAGTATATGCTTCAACTAGTGCCACTTTTATAGTAATCACACTTTCAATATCTATGCAAACAGGGATGCTCGATTTTAGTGGAACTGTGCAAAAAGTCCAAATGGTTCAACATTAGGAGCATGTTTTCTTCCAAACCTTTACATCCAATTGGTGGCACTATTAGCTGTTCATTACGAAGGTACATGGTTTGCTACTATCTTGATACTCTTTTTGTACTGTCATTAGATAGTAATACTAGTGGTTTGCATGTGAATTTATTGGCAGGGTGGACCTACATTGAAGGTGTAGGACATGATTCAATGGTTGGATGCTCAATTTCGGTTGTATCCATTTCACCTCTTCCATCACTGTGAACATGGATATCCTTGGTCTGATGAAGAATAGGCGCTATATTTCTGCTCTGAATGAGCAAATCAATTCAGTATGAAGTTGTCCAGGGCAAAACTTGACTGTATCAAATTGTCCGATGCAAAACATAACAGATGCCAAGTGGAAGAGACATGTTTAAACCGAAAATACAAGGTGGGGTATAGGTTTACGAGCTGCTTGATATTTGTGCAGACAGAGATGTCTGCCCGTTGCTATTTGGCAAACAAACAAAGTGACCGCAATTTTGGTTGAACTACACAAGAGAATAGTATAGTCACTGCATGTAGTGCCATTTAAAAATAGACACTGAAAGATTGGATAGTCACTTCATGGACTGCAGAAAAGTAGTACTGTACTATTTATTGGCCAACACTAGGTGCTTCATTGCTTTGGTCTAATTATACAATGGGCGTCATTTTGCCTAAGTTAAAGTTTGTATTCCGAAAATAGTCTCGCCGTGTGATTGAGAGAAGACCAAATCATATTCCAGTGGATGTTCCTCCATCATGTGTGGTTCATTCTCATGGTTCCAGCCATTATTGAAACCACTTACGTTTGCAAGAGGAATTGTAGACTGCACAAACAAATTTGTCTTTCACTCTGTACTGAATGTTGGCCAAGAGAAGCATCCATGTTAGTAGGAAGAACATATGTTTTTTTCTAGATCTATGCTTTTGGAGCTACATATTTGTATATGATCTGTGAATCATTGAGATGCATTCACATGTTGATCTTATGTATGGGAATCGTACTAGTTGGTTTTGAATTTGGGCTACTAATGTGAACATATTACAATGCCAGGCCTGTGAGTCTCGTGTGAACATTTCAAACGGATCGGCTCTTACTGCTGTGCACAACATGATCCTTACTTTTGTGTTCTCAGTGTTTACAAGTTACTAACAGTTCCTTATTTCTGTTCACTCAGTGTTTACAAGTTATTCATCGATCACTAGCTAGCCTACTAATGCACTCCAGACAGTTTTAGTTGCGACGCAAGATCCGAAGTGGCAGTTTTCAATAAAAATGCCTACCTCTGAAGAAACTAACAAGCCGCTCTGAAGAAAATGCCATGCGAATATGAAGAAACTGCGAGCAAAAACGTTTGCAAATACCTTATCTCCCAGCGAACGTTCATCAGCTAATGCGATCCTACACGTACACCATCCGACCTACTCGATCCTACACGTACACTATCCGACCTTATGGACCGTACACGGATAAATAGTGGATCACACACGTACTACCTCCTTTCCGGTTTGAAGGACTCAATTCAAAAAACAACCTACTCAACCCTACACCAATATATAGCGGATCACGCACGTACTACCTCCTTTCTGGTTTGCAGGGCTTAATTCAAAAATCTCACCAACCAAGGTAGATGATAAGTGGTGGAATCATTTTTGACAAGGAGGGAGTACCTCATCTGGATGATTCGAGTGCACTCGTTTGACCGTCATGCCGGCGTGCGACCCAACACGGACGAGACACACAACTGACGGAACAAGACGGCACAGACATAATTTCAGTTTTTCTAGTTTTCCACGGCAAGCTGGCGCGCTATGCCATGCCTGCTTATGCATTGAATTTTGATGACCGTGATGACGGTTGTGTTTCCTATGACACGATGGTTCGCCTACCTTCCGCCTATAATTATTGTTTCCCAGGCTTCTCCGCTGGCACCATCACCCAACTTGCCCTATCCTCATAAGCCTCCACCAGCCCGACGTCGCTCGCCACTTATCCTCGATGTTGCCACGTTCGCCATGCCCCCGCCCGTCCGTGTTAGGCGATGCCAGAGGAGGTCACCGCCGGAACTAGTGTTCAGTTTTTCACCAGAAGGCAGACAGAGGGAGGAGGCATTCTATCAGTCTTTAGATGGCAATGCAGAGATGAGGAGTTGTTGGAGCGTGTCCGCCTTGCGGAGGAGCAGCGTATCGCCGATTTGTGCCGCCAGTGGGACACGGAGCGGCAGTGCATTGGCGCTCTGAGTCGCGAGCAGAGCACTCACAACTGGGCCGACTACATGGAGGCCGGCGCCTGGCAAATAGCCTTGGAGACTGTCGGGCACACATGCATTCGCGACGCCGAATTTGACTACCATCTCGTCAAGTGGGTTTCCCACTTAGAAGCCGAAGCTTCAGTGGACCATGCTGGCATGGAAAGAGCCAATGCGCGCGAGCAACGAGCCGTATCGATTGCTCTTTTAAATGCTGAAAGGTGTCAGCTGGAAGCACTAAAATTAGTGCTCTCCTCTTTCTCAAAGGCAACAGGTCTCCAGATCAATTTTCATAAATCTTCCATGTATCCTATCAATATGAATGCATTTGATGCCACAGGCTTAGCTGCCCTATTTGGCTGTCAATTAGGCACAATGCCTTTTACATATATGGGATTGCCAGTGGGGACTACCAGACTGTCGGGGAAACTGATCCTCGAACACCTATGGGGCCGGCGGACCGGGCCCCTTTCGGTTCGGCGGGGGGCGGAGATCGCACGAAGAGCAGATCGAGGCGAAGCACACGAGCTGTTTACCCAGCTTCGGAGCTCTCCGGAGGGATAACACTCCTACTGCTGCTTGTCTGGTTCTATTCTGTTCTTGCTCTAGAGAGAGCGTAGTGTCTTTCTGGGTTACGAATGAGTCGAAACGAACCGAACCCCCTCTACGTTGCACATGGGCCTCCTTTTATACGTCAAAGGGGTCACCGACAGGTGGCAACGCAGAGAAGGGTACAAATGTAAAAAGTGAGGTGGTTGGTACAGTTACTTGTACAGTGCGCCCTACCTAACCCTGACGGCAGGGGACAAGGGCATTAAAGGCCCGTCTGAGTCGCCCAAACAGTGCGGAAAAGGACCGTTAGGGGCGCCACCGTTCGCCACGACGGCGATCTTGTCAGCTTCGCATGCCACTGCGCACCGCTGGCTGCACAGCCTTCCGCCACGCGCGCCTGGAGAGGCCCCCAGAGCGACACGTTGGTGGATGTGCTGGAGCGTGGGCACAGAGTGGCCGCCTGCCACGGCAAGCGCCTTGCCGCTGTTGTTATCTTTTCGGGTCCGGAAGCTTGTCGCTCACCGGGCCTCGAGGTACCTTGTTTGGTCTTCCCGGCAAGCTCCTCTTGCCGGGGCCTTGTTGCCTTGCCGGAGCGCGTGGCGCGTCGCGGCAAGTTCTTTGGAGTGCCTTGGTTGGCCTTCCCGGCAAGCTCCTCTTGCCGGGGCCTTGTCTCCTGAGCTTAAATACTTTGTTCTTGAATGGCTCCAAGGGAACCTTGGAGGATCTTGGCGTTCGCCCGGCATGCCTTGCCGCGGGGTGCTGCAACTTCCCGTGCACAAGTTCGGGGTACTAGGGTACCCCTATTCTAGTACACCGACACAGACCTAAAATTAATAACCTTCTCCCCCTAGTGGACTACATGGAGAGAAGACTGGCAGCTAGTTCATGGTTTTTGCCTCAAGGGAGTAGATTGCAATTGGTAAACTCAGTCATTTCTTCCTTGCCTATCTACTTCCTTTGCAGCTTGTCAATTCCTCAAGGTATTCTGAAGCAGTTGGAAAGAATTCAGAGATAGTGTTTATGGAGGAAATATGGTCAGGAGAAGGGCCATTCCCTGGCTGCTTGGCCACTTGTTTGTATACCAAAGTCCAAGGGTGGTCTTGGAATCCTAAACCTTGGTTTGCAGAATGAAGCTCTTCTTCTAAAGCATCTTAATAAATTCTATAATAGACTGGATGTGCCATGGGTTCATTTGGTTTGGGATTCTTACTATTTCCAAAGAGTCCCCCATGATACAACACTATGTGGTTCTTTTTGGTGTAGAGATGTCTGCAAACTCATGGATAAATTTAGGGCAATTACTTCTATTAATGTTCAAAGAGGAGACACTGTGCTATTCTGGTCTGATCATTGGCAGATTGGGAATAATTGCACCACACTTCAGGAACGATTTCCTAGGCTTTATTCCTTCTGCCTCCACAAAAACCTCTCTGTCATGGAAGTCTTTCAGGCTAACAATTTCCAAGAGTTATTTTACTTACCTCTGTCTGAGCTAGCATTCCAAGAGCTGTAACAACTTTCTTCATTGATGGGAACACTCCAGTTGGACAGTGACTGCCTTGATTCCTTGGTGTGGAGACATGGTAAAAAGTTAGACTATAATGCAAAGAAGTTCTATGACTTTGTGTACCAGCCAATGGTGGAAAATCCCATTTTGGGTTGGGTCCGAAAGTGCGTTATATCGACTAGAGGGGGCTGAATAGGCGATTTTTATGAATTCTTCACTGAGGAATTTCCGCGTGAGGAAATTCCTTAGCGAAGAACTACTTGCAGCGGAATAAGTACTCAGAAGTAAACATAACAGAACACAAGCATGGTCATCATGATGAAATGAAAACAAGCACAGAGTATAGAAAGCGTAAACACAGGATAACACAGGATGAAGACAAACAAACTGAAGAAATGGAACTGAGGAAATTGAGAAAGTCTCCAGTCAAAGTCTTCAAACACATATATGAATAGTGCACAACACAATTATGAGGAAATGAAAGAGTTGAGGAAATTGAGAAAGTCTCCAGTCAAAGTCTTCAAACACATATATGAATAGTGCACAACACAATTATGAGGAAATGAAAGAGTTGAGGAAATAGAACCAGTTGGCTTGGTGAAGACAATGATTTGGTAGACCAGTTCCAACTGTTGTCTCAGTTTTACATCTGGTTGGAGCGGCTAGGTATTTAAATCTGAGGACACACAGTCCCGGACACACAGTCCTCACCGTATTCTCCTTGAACTAAGGTCACACAGACCTCGTCCAATCACTCGTGGTAAGTCTTCAGGTGATTTCCGAACCTTCAAAAACTCGATCACTCGGTGATCCACAATTTCCTCTTGGATGCTCAGATCATGATGCCTAACCGTCTGGAAGAAGCACAGTCTTCAAAGGTAACAAGCATCGGATCCACGCAGGATTAATCTCTTCAGTGATGCTCAATCACTTTGGGTTTGTAGGTGTTTGGGTTTGGGTTTTCCTCACTTGATGATTTTCGCTCAAAGTCCTCGGAGGATGGGATGCTCTCAAATGACAAGTGTCAGTTTCTCTCGGAGCAGCCAAGCAGCTAGTGGTTGTAGGGGGAGGCTATTTATAGTCTGGGGAGTAGCGCGACATGATAAGACATAAATGCCTTTCAATGATATGACCGTTAGGTGGGAAAATGTTTTGGGACAGCTGGCGCGTAGCACATAAACGGTCGGAATTTTGAGTGTCTAATTCCTCAGGGCTATCATGTTCCTCACTGTGTAGGCAATCCGCACTGGCGAATTCCTAACTCCTCAGTCAGAACAAATTCCTTAGAGACCAGAAGAACTTTGTCTCTGTCACTGAAGAATATGACTGAACTGCATGAGATTTCCAATGGCTTCACTCGAAGGGATTGATAGGTGTAGGAGTTTGAGTTGAGCATCACTTGGAAATTTTTCCTTAGTATTTCCTCGACCCCCTTGAACAGTACGGTGTTTCCTATGACTCAAGAAAGAGAAAATGAAACTATGAAAACAAAAGTATTCATGCTTCATGGTCCTCGCATGAATACAAAGTCTTCAAGGTTACACCAATTTCTTCACTTTCAAAGTCTTCAGAAAGTCTTCAGAAATCCAAAGTATTCATTCGAAGAACTTCATTTTTAGGGGCCGACTTTCTCTGTAAATATCAAACTCCTCATAGACTTATAGACCTGTGTATACTCACAAACGGATTAGTCCCTTAACCTATACGTCTTCAATACACCAAAATCACTACGGGGCACTAGATGCACTTACAATCTCCCCCTTTTTGGTGATTGATGACAATATAGGTTAAGTTTTCAACGGGCATAAACATATGAAGTGTAAATACTGATATTGAGGAATTTGATTGCAAGATATAGAAGAACTCGCCCTGAAGATGTGCATAGTGAGGAATTTGCTTTTGAAGCAATGCACACTTGAAGAGTAAAATCATGGAGATCTCCCCCTATATCTTGTAATTCGTACACGCATTTGATATATAATATGAAGAATTTGAAATGCATATTGAAATATGGTGACTGGTGTAATTCAGCATGCGTGCATTAACATTAACGAGGAATAAGCATGCAGAAGAACACAACAAAAGTATCAGGTCACCATGGAGTTTATGTTTACAACTCGATCCAGCAAAGTTTCAGAAGAACGAGAGTTGTAACTTAGCAAAAAAATGCCCATATAAGAAAGGCCCGTTTGGAGACTAACTCAAATTTCTCCCCCTTTGTCATCGAATACCCAAAATGGTTGAAAATGAGGACTAACGCCCCTGAAGAATATCAAGTTGATGGAGGAGCACCAGCGTTGTTGTGGTCGTTTGTCGTAGAAGGGCCTGTTGCAGTGTCGTCCAAGTCTTCATGCTCGTCGGTTTCGCGCGATGAAGAATAGGAGCTGGCCACCAAGGAAGGAACCTTGACCTTCTTGTATTTCTTCGGAGGAGGTGCAGAACAGTCAAAATCTTCCTTGAGACCCATTTGCTTCAGATCTTCCTCACCATATATATGTGATAGAATAGCCCAGGTGCGACCGAAGACTTCATGGAGGTAGAAATGGTTTTTTTTCACTGCATTATGTGTAGCAGTCATGTTGTGAGGAATAGAACAAAACTTACGCCTAACCCATTTATGGTTTCGATCCACCTTCTGGTGAAGACTAAGAAGCACCTCACGGCTAGTCATCACCCTTGGAGCTATGGCTTTAGGAGTAGACTTGGGTGCATTGGCAGTAGAAGCATGAGTGGCAGAGTCATCATTGGTGGAATAAGATGCAGCTTTGCGAAACTGACCATCCAATGGACGAATGCCTTCATCAATGAGTGAATACCTTGTTCTGAGGAATCTCATAATCCAAGGAGCATAAGGCTTCAGCTCAAATGGAGAGAGTGCAACATTTGCCATAGTCCTCATGAAGAAATCATGATAGTTGATAGGAATGCCATGTATGATGTTGAAAAGAAGATTCTTCATGATGCCAACAACTTCTTCATCATTCGAGTCGTGGCCTTTGATTGGACTCAAAGTCTTCGTCAGAATATGAAAGATTGTTCTGAGCACATAGAGCAATTCCTTCACGAGGAATTTGGTCCTTGCGGCTTGACCGGGCTTCAGTGGCGTCATCAAGACTTGCATGTAATGAGCAGTTAGCTCAGGTTCTTGGTACGGGTAGCAAGCTCCGTCAAGTGGAGGATTGATGGGCAGGGCGTGAAGTAATTCAGAGGCCGGTGCCTTCTAATGAGGGTTTTCAGTTATCCAGTCCAAAACCCAGGAGGGCAAATCATAAGCATCTCCTGTGATGTGCAGCATTGTGTAGAATTGAAGAATGAGTTCTTCATTCCAGTCAACAATATCAGAGGAAAAGTTTAGGAGGCCTACATCATGGAGCACACTAAGGATAGGTGAGAAGCATGGCAGAGCTTCCATGTCCACATGAGGAATATGCTCGTGATCGAAGAGTTTGTCCTTGTTGAACAGCAGTGAAGAATAGAAGTTGGCCTGGCTAGCGGTCCAGAAGCGCTTCCTTCTAAGACGAGAAGAATCATAGGGATTATAGTCAGTGAAGAACACGTGCTCACTGAGGGAGTCCTGGATTAGGGGGTATCCGGACAGCCGGACTGTGTACAACGTCCGGACTATTGAAGCATGAAGATACGAGACTCAAGACTTCAGCCCGTGTCCGGATGGGACTTTCCTTGGCGTGGAAGGCATGCTTGGTTATCCGGATATTATATTTCCATCCTTGTAACCGACTCCATGTAAACCCTAGCCCTCTCCGGTGTCTATATAAACCGGAGAGGTTGGTCCTTAGAAGGCCGATCACAATTACATTCATACCATCATAGGCTAGCTCTTAGGGTTTAGCCTCTATGATCTCGTGGTAGATATACTCTTGTAGTACCCATATCATCAATATTAATCAAGTAGGAAGTAGGGTTTTACCTCCATCGAGAGGGCCCGAACCCAGGTAAACATCCATGTCCCTTGCTTCATGTTACCATCAGCCTTGACGCACAGATCGAGACCCCCTACCCGATATCCGCCGGTTTTAACACCGATGTGTGACACCCCAAAAATTTGGCCTTGTTTTAATGTAAAAACAAATTCAGGAATTAAAACTTTGGATATCTGAGCTCCTTATTGATTTTTTTTTAAAAAAATCATCTCCTTCCCTGTTATGATGAGTTTTGCCCAAAGAGAAAACTTTTCAAATATGTTATTGGACTTGTTTAACCTCTCAAGAAAAACTTTCCTTTTATCAGTGTAACTAATTAAATAATTAAGTTGCTTGATCTTTATTTTCTTGAAAATGGTTTTTCAAGGCTAAATGGCCATATTTGAACTACAACCATTTGATAGATACACTTAAAATTTCCACAAAAATTTGGAGATGTCATGTGATGTTTTTAAATCACTTTTATGCAAAAATATATTTCATTCATGAAATATTTTGAGCCCTACACTCAATTCTTCTTCTCTGGTCCAGAGTGCATTTTGCACTAAAACCCATTTAAATATTTCTTCCTGGCCTCCACCAAAATTTTGGGATATTGGTAATAGCCTATGATTCCACATTATGCAAAAACCTAGTGTTGTTCTTTAAAATTTTTGAGTGAATCAACCTCTTTTCCATTCTGGTCCAATTTGAGGATTTGTACAGCAACCACCATTTTAGTTGCTCCTATATCCATGATCACTTTTTCTACTGGTAGTCCCCCTTGCCAAACCCTTAAGTCCAGGAGAGTGGACCCATTGGATGATTCTAAGTGCTTGCAACAATGCCATTTGCTTTCTGTCCAGAATTGTAGTTTTGCAAAACTTACACTAACAAGTTGCTGCATTTGACCAAATAACCACACCACTCCCCCTTGCACCTAAAGAGACCCCAATCTGGAAGTTTTGGCCCCTCCAAGACCTGCCTAGATGCCTCTGGCATTTTGTCAAACACTCTGTGGGCATGAACAGCTTTGGCATGATTATAGGTTTGTGTGATGAACTTGTCCATCTGTCCAAACCATGTTGTCCAGTAGCCTACTAGTGGTCTCCAACCCAGACCTGTGGTTTTGCACTTGATCCCTAGCAGTTTTGGCCACCCTGGCATTTCATCAAACACCTTCTGTGCATGCACTGGACGCGCCCAGAGCGCGCCAATTGCAGCCGCGCGCCCGAGCCGACATGCTGGCCCCCTGGCTTTGGCCCGCTCTGCAGCACCACGCCACGCGCTCCCCTTCTCACCGCAACACGCCAAGCCGCCCCTCGCCACGCCCGGCAGGCCAAAAGCTAGCCGCCGCAGCCGCCCGACAGCCTCTGCCCATGTCGGCGCCGCCAAAGCCACCTCCGCTCGCCAGCTCGCCCTTGGAGCAGTGCCCACTCGTCCGCTAGCTCCTGCCGTCATCCCCAGCCACGGCATGTTGCCCTGCAAGCTACAGAGAGGCGGTTCGCCGGAGAGCTTATCCGGCCGCCGCAGATCCGACCTCGACAAGCTATAAAAGGAGGCCCCCGAGCCTCCCCGAGCACACAAGAAGCCTTGGAATGCACCCCTAGTCCTCCCATGACAGCCAATCGACCCGGGGGAGGTCTTCTTCCCCACCTCCGGCAACTGCAGCCGCCACCACTGCCCCGGCCAATTCGGCACCACCAGGGCCTCCCACTCTCCGTTCTCTCCACCAAGAGCCCCCTCATCCTCCCGTAAACCATTCCCACTACTCGATTTTGATCGGGAACCACTGTAGCCCCTAAACCACTCTGCTCCCGAAGCTCCCCTCCGCCCTGAAGCTCACCACTGACGACCCCGTCCACTCCCGAGACCGTAACACCCACCGGCGGGACCGCCTCGACCCCCAGAACCCGTAGATGACTTCGGTTTCTCGAACGGAGCCGCCAATCGCCGGAGGCGATCGCCGGAGTCCCGCCTCCGCTCGGGACAGAGAAAGAGGAGGGAGAAGACTGGTCAAACCTGACCAATGGGCCCACTGGACCCACTGTCAGCGACCCTGTGCCTGTCCACGTGGGATTAAGTGAAGGCGTATTTTCCCCAGTACATTTTCCCCGCTCCGAAAGCGTATTTCTATCTGAAACATTTTCTTTTCTGTTTTATTTTAAAAACATATTTGACCAAATCTTTGACTGGCTATAACTTTTTAAATATAACTCCAAGTGAGTTGATTCTTTTTCCTACCTTCCTCAAATTTGGCCTAGTTTATTTTAAGATTTATTTGAAAAAATTTCAAACAAACTTTTTGTACTGTTTTTGAAATGTGTGTTAATTCAAATATATTTTTAAATAGGATGTTGGGGAGAGAGAAGAAACTTTCAAAAGTTTTGGAGAGCACCCCACCCCTCCACAACATTGAAGGCAAGCATTCTGAATCCCGGCATAATATTTTTGGTGTGATCGTTGATACATTTATAACACCATCGCATTTCGAAGGACTTGTTATTTCATGTAGTATGATCATATGCATGAGTGCATATTAAGTAATTTCCATGCTATTGGAAATGAACACACATGTGATGATAATCATCCATCTGCCTTGCATGCATACCGGCAGGGACCCGGGAGAACCTCTACCTTGGGTAGGCATGAGTTTGTCGCCGGTCTCCGTCGGGACGGTTATGTCCGGTATGGCATGGTAAGGTGATATGAGCGGTGACTCTGTTGGATGAAATGTATTCGTTATACTAACCATGCAGGGAATACTTAAACCTCCTGAGTCGACCGTAGATCGAGTTTTGTTCTAGTAACCCCCATACTTGTTTTGTACTACCACTCGTTTCTATAGCAAGTAGAGTACGGTTCAGTAAATTGTCAACCTCTTTCTAGCACACACCGTACAGAGAGGCCATGGTGGAAGATACCGATTGTAGATGGTAGACAGGCCACCTGGTCCGGGGGCATGGGTGTTTCCGGTTGGGACCGAGAGGGGAGGCCACCCCTTAGAGCGCGCGATATAAATTTGATCCCATGCTACGCGAGGTTGTAGCCTCCCCACTTAGAGTTTGCTTAACAGGTGTCGTGGGTGATTCCAGACACGTGTGAGTTAAGCTGGTGTGTGCAAGTCAGGTGTGTTCTCAACAAAAAGACCGTAGACGGGATTAGTCCTGATGGACTAAAGAAATCCATTACTCGTGGGTAAAGAGTACACCCTCTGCAGAGACTAAACCTATTCGAATAGCCGTGTCCATGGTTAAGGATTACAGTCTGGGATGGGTCAAGTGTCGGTCTTAGTGTCGGTCTTCGGAGGTGAAACTGTTAAACCAGAAATGTAATTACTACTTGCGACTTGTGAAAATTATGATTATTATTATTGTTGACTAACTCGTGATATTATTGTTATTATCGAGTATCTCTGGGATGGTTCTACCTCCGGGATATTCACTATGATTGTTTATTTCAAAGCCCTTTATGTGGTGTCGCTCAAACGCCCGACTGTGGCATTTCTTTTAAAGCCCTTTATGCGGTGTCGCTTAGACGCCCGACTGTGGCATTTCTTTTAAAGCCCATTATGTGGTGTCGCTTAGACGCCCGACTGTGGCATTTCTTTTAAAGCCCTTTATGTGGTGTCGCTCAGACGCCCGACTG
>NC_041383.1:143918022-143918513 GCF_002162155.2 Triticum dicoccoides | reverse complement strand
GCATAGCCGTGTCCATGGTTAAGGATTACAGTCTGGGATGGATCATGTGTCGGTCTTAGTGTCGGTCTTCGGAGGTGAAACTGTTAAACCAGAACGGGAATTACTACTTGTGACTTGTGATAATTATGATTATTATTATTGTTGACTAACCCGTGATATTATTGTTATCATCGAGTATCTCTGGGATGGTTCTACCTCCGGGATATTCACTATGATTGTTGCTTTTAAAGCCCTTTATGTGGTGTCGCTCAGACGCCCGACTGTGGCATTTCTTTTAAAGCCCTTTATGTGGTGTCGCTCAGACGCTCGACTGTGGCATTTCTTTTAAAGCCCTTTATGTGGCGTCGCTTAGACGCCCGACTGTGGCATTTCTTTTGAAGCCCATTATGTGGTGTCGCTTAGACGCCCGACTGTGGCATTTCTTTTAAAGCCCTTTATGTGGTGTCGCTCAGACGCCCGACTGTGGCATTTCTTTTAAAGCCCTTTATGTG
>NC_041383.1:143892501-143917829 GCF_002162155.2 Triticum dicoccoides | reverse complement strand
GCTCAGACGCCCGACTGTGGCATTTCTTTTAAAGCCCTTTTTGTGGTGTCGCTCAGACGCCCGACTGTGGCATTTCTTTTAAAGCCCTTTATGTGGTGTCGCTCAGACGCCCGACTGTGGCATTGCTTGTTATTTGTTTCATAAATTTTAATACTACTATGTTATTGCAATTTTATAAATAACTTGCTTGCACGCCTCAGAGATTTATTTATCTTTTGTGACTGACGTCATGAGCATAAAATATTTTCAGCACATCATTGTTATATTATACCTGTGTTCAAAATGTTTGCGAGTACATTCAAAGTACTCACTGGCTTGTCCCTGGCTATTGTCTTGGCCAGATTTTCTTGCTCAGAGAGGAGCGACGCGACGCCAGCCCCGGAACCCACACAATGGAGATAGCAGCCTCGCGAAGATAGGAGTTAACCTGGTCAGCTGTTCCCGTGGGAAATGGACTCCCATAGACACTGATGTTTCACAACCCGCTTCCGCCATCAACCACTAGAAACCATTTGTTGTACTCACGGGCCAGAATGGTCTTGTACTACATATGTTGTATTCTGCTTGGAATTTCTGTATCAAGTTGGAGCCTCATCAGCTAACAGTAATCCTGGGGCTAATGAGCACGACGGTCTTTTCTGGAAATTTATTACCCGGAAAAACCCGGTCATGGCAGACTTGGTATCAGAGCCAGGCTGACCATTGGCTAAACCTATCTTAGCCAGGTCAATAAACTTAGGCAAACCAACCCACTAGACCTTAACCAAACCCCAGCCAAGCTTCTCGTGCAAGATAGCCACAAAGTGATCCCGACACCTTTTGGCAGTCGGTGCCCAACCTATCAACCTAACCTGTCACTCATGCGCCAGTGACCGGCCCCTAAGTAGTCCTTTCTCGCAAGCGTGTGAAGGAAGACTCCGTCCCCTTTTTCCTATAAAAAGGGCACGCTAGTCCCAACACAGCACTGCACAGCCGCTACCCCAAACCGAGCCACAATGCCTGGACCTGTAGTGCACAACGAAACCACATCAACCAACCTTGGAGGTTTTGTGACCATCCTCGCAAACCTCACCCGTCGTGCCTACGCATTAGAGGAGCCACCAGAATATGTTATGTATCAAGGACCCATGAGCGGTGAAGACCGTCAATTCTGGGCCACTGTGCACATCTACGGTAGGGGTCTAGCACCCGAGCGCCCCTACATGTTCACCAGAAGGACAACTTCCTTTGAGCCACAAGCCATCCAGCTAGCCGCTCGAGAGGCTATAGTTCATCTCAGGCACTTGTCGCCCAGAGTAAACTGTCGCTCGTTCCACTACTACCCCAGACGTGAAGGGTATGGTAGACCACCCCAAGTTGCCAACGGAGATCACAAGACAGAGCCCACATTGTTGCACCTAGTGCGCTATGTAAGTGCACTAGAGGCACTGTTCGACCAAATCACTATTGATTTAATTGCAGCTCGTGGAGAGCTGGTTGATCGAGCCCCGGCGAGAGAAGAAAACGAGCCCAACGCCGACAACCCAGTCATGCTGTTTGGACAACCGATCGAGACTCCGAGATCAGCTCCAGCCATCAGCCGAGATGCTTTGATGACCCCAGAAGTGCTTCGTCGCCTTTCGGGAGCACACTCCAACGGGGTTGTGGCCAACAATCCCCGCGATGGTCATCATCACTACCCCGACCCTGGAGTTCCTCCTCCATCTCCGACTAATCCCGGTAGAGAGACACGTGGAGAAGCCTCGACATCCACCAGGCACGCCCGTTTAGACATAAACGAGGTAGACTAAGCCGTATGAGTAGCACCGAGTTTCAGTGTATCCTCGCTTTGTAATCATGTGACCGTGTATATTAACGCAGCCTATCATTGTGCCTCTGTTTTAATAGTAGCCTTGCATATTTGGTCAGCGCATAGTTGCACATTTTCCGGGAACAACTACCAAAACCAACCCGACGACAACCACAGTAACGCGTCTCTTTATGAGATATGTGTATCTCTGACACTGACCTGACGTTTGGAGCTAAGCTGGCAAATTTATTACCTTTCACCACGGTAAAACGATCCGGCTCCATTGCTATATAAAGGCCATCTTGTGACCTTACCCAACAACCCTCACTTTGTGCACCACACTCGCACTTTTTCCTATCATGCCGAGCCCCAGCATTTATCTGAGAACCCCAGATGCAACCCCAAGTAGCTTTGTCAAAATATTGTGGGATTTTACCCGCAGTACCATGGGTTCTACCCAGCCACCTCAGTACGAGATGTTCAAATCGAGGATCACCCCATCCACCTCAGAATATTGGGCAGCAGTACACATTCCTCCTGTAGACCCCAACCAAGATCCAATAGAAGTTTCCTTCGTGGGGAAATCTATGCCAACCCCACACCTGGCCATAGAAGCTGCTGCGAAAGAAGCGATTGCTCGTCTTCGATCCGCAGTACCCTATGCCCGCGAACGAGGATATTATTACTTTCCGAGCCGTGCAGCACCCGGAGAAGTAACATCTTTTCCCGGTGGACGCATTGAGAGAGCCCAGTTCTGGCCAACCTTATCCAGTACATCATTGCCCAAGAGCATTTGAACCAGCGAGTGATGGATTATCTCCAGAGCCTCGCAGATTTAAATCCTCAGATTGCCATCGGCAGACCACTGAGACCCGACCCAGAGAGATGCATACATCGACTGGTCAATCCACTGCCTCCGATAGAAGAGGAGTGTATTCCTTTACCAGAGACATTTTATCAGGACCCCGTCCAGTTACCATTTTCATTTTAGACGTCACTACTGTATTTTTTTTTGCAGCATTTATATTTGCGTGTATCTTATGCGTGATATCCTGAGTTTGTACGACGAGTCAATTATTTGGCTTCTACTAATGTATGTAGTTTTTGTTGTGGTTTATACTCCTTTAAATTAACTATTTTTCCTCGCAAAAATTCTGCGTGAGATTTCTTTTCCCTGAGTTGCTACATCTACACTTTCTCTCGGCGTGGATTTATTAATTTCACACAGCACCACGCAGCAGACTCACAGCCATAATCATTCGGACTCATACACTATTTGCAAAACCTTGCAACGGTGTTACATCTAGCTAATCACCCCCTAACAACAGTTAGCACCCGGCACACCCCATCTACTCCTCATGATCACCACCACCACGGAGAGCCAACACCCGAGCCACAGCTTCGCGACACTCGTCGAAGATCATCGCGCACAGGAGCACAGAGAGCCCCAGCAGTGTCGCCAGCCCTCCGCATATCAGGATCACAAACCAGTCCGGCATCGCCTCCGCCATTAGAGCCTCACCCGAGCTTCTGTAAGCAGTAATGGAGAAAGGAGGAGGAGAAGTGAGGCCAGGTGTGAGGAAGAAGAGAGAGGCACCCTGGCCGTTTTATAGCTCGAGCTCGGTGTACGGTGGGCGAAGTCCACCAACGCCGCTCGTCGCCGATCGCCGGTGTTCGGAGTCGAATCCGCGAGCAGTGCCGACAGCGCGCTGGCCCGCGAGGTGAGTGCACGCTGCACCGGCAGCTAGCACGCCGCGCACTACCACGGTACGGCCTAGATGCCCTACACACTAGGCGTCGCCGGTGGAGAAAGCGCCCGGGAAAGAGGAAGAAGGAAGGACCAGAGGGAGAAGAGGAGACTGACAGTGGACCCCGGGTCCACCTGTCAGCCAGAGGGAGCACTGTGCTCTTGGGTACGACCAGCGTATATTTAAATTTAGGAGTTATTCTAAATTTATATCCAGCGTAGAAATCACCCGATTTTGTCCCGAACCGTAGACTCTTCCACGCAGCACCAGTTTTCACACTGTGGTTTTTCACCACTTATTGCCCTCTCACTGTAGGCACATTTTTATTGCGTATAGTCTTTCTTAACACAGCTGTTAACAAATCTCGAGGACGATATTTTTCTTAAGGGGGATAGTTTTGTGACACCCCAAAAATTTGGCCTTGTTTTAATGTAAAAAAAAGAAAATTTCAGGAATTAAAACTTTGGATATCTGAGCTCCTTATTGATTTTTTTTTAAAAATCATCTCCTTCCCTGTTATGATGAGTTTTTCCCAAAGAGAAAACTTTTCAAATATGTTATTGAACTTGTTTAACCTCTCAAGAAAAACTTTCCTTTTATCAGTGTAACTAATTAAATAATTAAGTTGCTTGATCTTTATTTTCTTGAAAATGGTTTTTCAAGGCTAAATGGCCATATTTGAACTACAACCATTTGATAGATACACTTAAAATTTCCACAAAAATTTGGAGATGTCATGTGATGTTTTTAAATCACTTTTATGCAAAAATATATTTCATTCATGAAATATTTTGAGCCCTACACTCAATTCTTCTTCTCTGGTCCAGAGTGCATTTTGCACTACAACCCATTTAAATATTTCTTCCTGGCCTCCACCAAAATTTTGGGATATTGGTAATAGCCTATGATTCCACACTATGCAAAAACCTGGTGCTGTTCTTTAAAATTTTTGAGTGAATCAACCTCTTTTCCATTCTGGTCCAAGTTGAGGATTTGTACATCAACCACCATTTTAGTTGCTCCTATATCCATGATCACTTTTTCTACTGGTAGTCCCCCTTCCCAAACCCTTAAGTCCAGAAGAGTGGACCCATTGGATGATTCTAAGTGCTTGCAACAATGCCATTTGCTTTCTGTCCAGAATTGTAGTTTTGCAAAACTTACACTAACAAGTTGCTGCATTTGACCAAATAACCACACCACTCCCCCTTGCACCTAAAGAGACCCCAATCTGGAAGTTTTGGCCCCTCCAAGACCTGCCTAGATGCCTCTGGCATTTTGTCAAACACTCTGTGGGCATGAACAGCTTTGGCATGATTATAGGTTTGTGTGATGAACTTGTCCATCTGTCCAAACCATGTTGTCCAGTAGCCTACTAGTGGTCTCCAACCCAGACCTGTGGTTTTGCACTTGATCCCTAGCAGTTTTGGCCACCCTGGCATTTCATCAAACACCTTCTGTGCGTGCACTGGACGCGCCCAGAGCACGCCAATTGCAGCCGCGCGCCTGAGCCGACATGCTGGCCCCCTGGTTTTGGCCCGCTCTGCAGCCCCACGCCACGCGCTCCCCTTCTCACCGCAACACGCCAAGCCGCCCCTCGCCATGCCCGGCAGGCCAAAAGCTAGCCGCCGCAGCCGCCCGACAGCCTCTGCCCATGTCGGCGCTGCCAAAGCCACCTCCGCTCGCCAGCTCGCCCTTGGAGCAGTGCCCACTCGTCCGCTAGCTCCTGCCGTCATCCCCAGCCACGCCACATTGCCCTGCAAGCTACAGAGAGGCGGTTCGCCGGAGAGCTTATCCGGCCGCCGCGGAACCGACCTCGACAAGCTATAAAAGGAGGCCCCCGAGCCTCCCCGAGCACACAGGAAGCCTTGGAATGCACCCCTAGTCCTCCCATGACAGCCAATCGACCCGGGGGAGGTCTTCTTCCCCACCTCCGGCAACTGCAGCCGCCACCCCTGCCCCAGCCAATTCGGCACCACCAGGGCCTCCCACTCTCCGTTCTCTCCACCAAGAGCCCCCTCATCCTCCCGTAAACCATTCCCACTACTCGATTTTGATCGGGAACCACCGTAGCCCCAAAACCACTCTGCTCCCGAAGCTCCCCTCCGCCGCGAAGCTCACGGCCGACGACCCCGTCCACTCCCGAGACCGTAACACCCACCGGCGGGACCGCCTCGACCCCCTGAACCCGTAGATGACTTCGGTTTCTCGAACGGAGCCGCCAATCGCCGGCGGCGATCGCCGGAGTCCCGCCTCCGCTCGGGACAGAGAAAGAGGAGGGAGAAGACTGGTCAAACCTGACCAGTGGGCCCACTGGACCCACTGTCAGCGACCCCGTGCCTGTCCACGTGGGATTAAGTGAAGGCGTATTTTCCCCAGTACGTTTTCCCCGCTCCGAAAGCGTATTTCTATATGAAACTTTTTCTTTTCTGTTTTATTTTAAAAATAGATTTGACCAAATCTTTGACTGGCTATAACTTTTTAAATATAACTCCAAGTGAGTTGATTCTTTTTCCTACCTTCCTCAAATTTGGTCTAGTTTATTTTAAGATTTATTTGAAAAAATTTCAAACAACTTTTTGTACTGTTTTTGAAATGTGTGTTAATTCAAATATATTTTTAAATAGGATTTTGGGGAGAGAGAAGAAACTTTCAAAAGTTTTGGAGAGCACCCCACCCCTCCACAACATTGAAGGCAAGCATTCTGAATCCCGACATAATATTTTTGGTGTGATCGTTGATACATTTATAACACCACCGCATTTCGAAGGACTTGTTATTTCATGTAGTATGATCATATGCATGAGTGCATATTAAGTAATTTCCATGCTGTTGGAAATGAACACACTTGTGATGATAATCATCCTCATGTGTCTTGCATGCATACCGGCAGGGACCCGGGAGAACCTCTGCCTTGGGTAGGCATGAGTTTGTCGCCGGTCTCCGTCGGGACGTTTATGTCCGGTATGGCATGGTAAGGTGATATGAGCGGTGACTCTGTTGGATGAAATGTATTCGTTATACTAACCATGCAGGGAATACTTAAACCTCCTGAGTCGACCGTAGATCGAGTCTTGTTCCAGTAACCCCCATACTTGTTTCGTACTACCACTCGTTTCTACAGCAAGTAGAGTACGGTTCAGTAAGTTGTCAACCTCTTTCTAGCACACACCGTACAGAGAGGCCATGGTGGAAGATACCGGTTGTAGCTGGTAGATAGGCCACCTGGTCCGGGGGCATGGGTGTTTCCGGTTGGGACCGAGAGGGGAGGCCACCCCTTAGAGCGCGCGATATAAATTTGATCCCATGCTACGCGAGGTTGTAGCCTCCCCACTTAGAGTTTGCTTAACAGGTGTCGTGGGTGATTCCAGACACGTGTGAGTTAAGCTGGTGTGTGCAAGTCAGGTGTGTTCTCAACAAAAAGACCATAGACGGAATTAGTCCCGATGGACTAAAGAAATCCGTTACTCGTGGGTAAAGAGTACACCCTCTGCAGAGACTAAACCTATTCGAATAGCCCTTTATGTGGTGTCGCTTAGACGCCCGACTGTGGCATTTCTTTTAAAGCCCTTTATGTGGTGTCGCTTAGACGCCCGACTGTGGCATTTCTTTTAAAGCCCTTTATGTGGTGTCGCTTAGACGCTCGACTGTGGCATTTCTTTTAAAGACCTTTATGTGGTGTCGCTCAGACTCCCGACTGTGGCATTTCTTTTAAAGCCCTTTTTGTGGTGTCGCTCAGACGCCCGACTGTGGCATTTCTTTTAAAGCCCTTTATGTGGTGTCGCTCAGACGCCCGACTGTGGCATTGCTTGTTATTTGTTTCATAAATTTTAATACTACTATGTTATTGCAATTTTGTAAATAACTTGCTTGCACGCCTCAGAGATTTATTTATCTTTTGTGACTGACGTCATGAGCATAAAATATTTTCAGCACATCATTGTTATATTATACCTGTGTTCAAAATGTTTGCGAGTACATTCAAAGTACTCACTGGCTTGTCCCTGGCTATTGTCTTGGCCAGATTTTCTTGCTCAGAGAGGAGCGACGTGACGCCAGCCTCGGAACCCACACAATGGAGATAGCAGCCTCGCGAAGATAGGAGTTAACCTGGTCAGCTGTTCCCGTGGGAAATGGAGTCCCATAGACACTGATGTTTCACAACCCGCTTCCGCCATCAACCACTAGAAACCATTTGTTGTACTCACGGGCCAGAATAGTCTTGTACTACATATGTTGTATTCTGCTTGGAATTTCTGTATCAAGTTGGAGCCTCATCAGCTAACAGTAATCCTGGGGCTGATGAGCACGACGGTCTTTTCTGGAAATTTATTACC
Source organism: Triticum dicoccoides (assembly GCF_002162155.2). NCBI lineage: Eukaryota > Viridiplantae > Streptophyta > Magnoliopsida > Poales > Poaceae > Triticum > Triticum dicoccoides. Next base: position 143,909,955 of record NC_041383.1, on the reverse strand, counting down.
CGGAAAAACCCGGTCGTGGCACATTGGTGCTTTCATTGAGAGTTCCTTTGTGTCGTCTCTGTCAGGCTCAATGGCTCCTTCGATCATCATCAACGATGTTGTCCAAGGCGAGACTTTCCTCCCCGGACAGATCCTCGTGTTCGGCGGCTTCGCACTGCGTGCCAATTCGCTTGGCCACTTGGAGCAGATCGATAGCTATGCCCCCGGCAACCAGGTCAGGTTCGGAAACTTGAACTACACGGCAGATATCCGAGGAGACTTGATCTTCGACGGATTCGGGCTTAGACCGGCTGTCAGATGCTTCTCGGGAAATCACCCTGGCAGAAGCCTCGGACTTAAATCCGGGGCAGATTGCATTGCCTAAGTACGGAGGGCTGGACCCCGCCCCGCAGGCCGTACCCTCATTGGCGATGGAGCCGACCACAGGCCTCGCTATTGAGAGAGCCTGTGACTCCGGACCCCCGGAATCATATCCGATTGTAGGTCCCAGTCCGAGCGGGCCCGCCGAGCCTGATTTGGCTCCGGTGATGGAGTTCACCACGGCGGACGTCTTTCAGCACTCGCCCTTTGGCGACATGCTGAACTTATTGAAGTCTCTCTCTTTATCAGGAGACTCTGGGCTGAACTATGTCCGGCTTGAGTGGGAAGCTGACGACGAGGCAATTTGTTGCCCACCCACCACCCACTTCATAGCCACGGTTGATGATTTAACCGACGTGCTTGATCTCGACTCCGAAGGCATCGACGGTATGGACGACGATGCGGGAGAAGACTCAGAACCTATGGGGTACTGGATTCCCACATCCTCACATGACATATACATGGTGGATAAGCCCAAGGAAGATGACGGTGACAATCCGGAAGATAAAACCCCTGGGCAAAAGCCAAAACGACGGTGCAGACGCCGTTCAAAATCCACCAACAGTAAAAATATCAGCAAAAGCGCCAAAAGAATGGATACTCTGGTCAATCCCGAAGGCAATAACAACCAAACGAAACCGGCGATGGAGCAGGATGAACCAGGGCACGCCGAGCATAGTTCGGAGCAGACGCCCGAAGACAACGATCCAGAGGGACGAGTTCATCAAACCAGCCCACGACAAGAAGACAGTCCATAGGATGACGCATCCATCATTCCGGAAGAACGCGTGGAACGAGAGAACCTCCACAGAAAGCTTATAGCCACAGGAAGAAGTCTGAAGAAGCAGAAGCAACAGCTTAAAGCCACACAGGAAACGCTCAATCGCAGATGGAACAAAGTGCTAGACACTGAACAAAGATATGGCGACAATCGCCATACAAAGAGCTACCCAAAACGCAAGCTACTGCCAGAATTTGACGATGAGGCCGTTCCACCAAAGAATAACACAACCAGGAGACCGGGAGTACCACTTCATAACCACAACAAATCAACTACCGAAGACGCCCACGATCTACGTGAGCACCTAGATAAGAAAGCTGGCGCAACTAGGTCCATCTACGGATCTAAATGACACATCCCAGCGGGGGACTGTGGTCGTCAAAACAGTTGTGACAGCCAAACATCAGCTCGGAATAAACACCAAACACACCAACAGCTGACGGCATGCCACAACGCGTCCAGATACAGAGGGGCTGCTCAGCCCCTGTGTCGGTGTACTAGAATAGGGGTACCCTAGTACCCCGAACTTGTGCACGGGCAGTTGCAGAACCCCGCGGCAAAGGCTTGCCGGGCGAACGCCAAGATCCCCCAAGGTTCCCTTGGAGCCATCCAAGAACAAAGTATTTAAGCTAAGGAGACAATGCCCCGGCAAGAGGAGCTTGCCGGGAAGGCCAACCAAGGCGCTCCAAGGAACTTGCCGCGACGCACCACGCGCTCCGGCAAGCCAACAAGGCCCCGGCAAGAGGAGCTTGCCGGGAAGACTAAACAAGGTACCTCGGGGCCCGGTGAGCGACGAGCTTCTGGACCCGGCAAGATAACAACAGCGGCAAGGCGCTTGCCATGGCAGGCGGCCACTCTGCGCCCACGCTCCAGCGCATCCACCAACGTGTCGCTCTGGGGGCTTCTCCGGTCGCGCGTGGCGGGAGGCTGTGCAGCCAGCGGTGCGCAGTGGCATGCGAACCTGACAAGATCGCCATCGTGGCGAACGGTGGCACCCCTAACGGTCCTTTTCTGCACTGTTCGGGCGACTCAGACGGGCATTTAATGCCCTTATCCCCTGCCATCGGGGTTAGGTAGGGTGCACTGTACAAGCAACTATATCAACTACCTCGCTTTTTACGTTTTTACCCTCCTCTGCGTTGCCACCTGTCGGTGACCCCTTTAGCGTATAAAAGGAGGCCCATGCGCAACGTAGGGGGGGTTGAGGTTTAGAGGTTCGGACCGTAGGCTTCGATTCATAGATAGTCCAGAAAACATCACACTCTCTCGCTCGAGAGCAAGAACACCAGATAATACAACCAGACAAGAAGCAGTAGGAGTGTTATCTCTCCGGAGAGCTCCGAAGCTGGGTAAACTGCTCGTGTGCCTCGCCTCGATCTGCTCTTCGTGCGACCTCCGCCCCCCGCCGAACCGAAAGGGGCCCGGTCCGCCGGCCCCATAGATGTTCGTGGATCAGTTTCCCCGACATCTTTGGCGCGCCAGGTAGGGGGTGTTGAGATTGTGTGAACCAGATCCGGCGTTCACACGAGCTAGATCTTTATTCCCTTCATCAACATGCCACCGAAGAAGAAGACTTCGGCGGCAGCCGCTCCATCCACGTCACTTCCACCACCGTTGGAGCAAACGAGTGGTGGGATGGACACCGGCGGAAGAAAGGACGTCGACGAGGAAGCCCATGATGCCTCCAGATCCAAGAACAAGGCTGCACAAACCTCGGCGACTGTGCATGTTCCATGCCACTCTCAGGAGGCGCAAGATCAACAGCGTCATGGCACTAGCAGTGCCATACGCATGATAGCCCAAGACCAAGCTGGTGGATCTCGGGGCGCTCAAGACCAGCATGCACGCCAGCGTGCTGGCACGAGCGGGGCATGGTCGCCTGGACGGGATACTGCTCCTTCTAACATAGTTAGTAGTTCGAGCATGTCCCGCTCCTCGCGCCGTCCGTCACTGCCACCCATCACTCCAACAGAAGCTTTGGCGCGAGCTCAACTTCTCCTAGATTACCCTCCGACGCCGGACAAGATCGACGAATGGAGGGCCACCATTCAGAGTCTCATCGGCTACGCCAACAGGGACAGTCCACGGCAGCCGAGCGCGTCGCCGCCGCGGCAGCGTTGCCGGACGCGAGCCGGTGGCGACAAAACGGGCGGAGGTGCAACTACCATGCAATCACCGCCCCGAAGGCCAAGATCGCCGAATCGCCGGATCCACCTCGACAGCGACTCCACTGCATCGTCGGATCCACGAGCTCATCGCGATCAACGCCAAGTTCTTCATGATCGACAACAAAAAGACGCTCGAACCCGCATCGAGCGCCGAAGAGAAGCGCGACGTCAATCCGACAAGCGCGCTGGGCCCTCTGTTGATATGCATGCGCCAGGGGAACTAGGCGATCTGGCGTATGCGGTAGGTTGTCCTGCGTTCACTCGTGAGCTGCGGCAAGTCCAGTGGCCCAGCACAAAGAACTTCAAGCCAGACGTACCGGAGAAGTACGACGGCAAGACGCATCCGTCAGAGTTCCTCAGCATCTACACCATCGCGGTACAGGCTGCTGGGGGACGGGATGACAAGATCCTTGCCAACTACTTCCTGCTGGTGCTCAAGCCCAACGTCAGATCCTGGCTCATGCACTTGCCGGACAACTCCATATCCTCTTGGGCTGATCTGTGCCATCAGTTTGTCGGCTCCTTTACAGGCGGACACAAGCCTCATGGCCAGGAGAGTGATCTTCATCTGCTCGCTCAGAAGGAAGGAGAGGCCCTGCGCAAGTACATTCAGAGATTCAGTAGTGTGCAGCACAACATCCCAGACGTCCACCCTGCCGCGGTGATCAGCGCGTTCCATCAGAACGTGCGGAACCGCAGGATGCGGGAGGAAATGGCGATGTGCAAGATCAGGGACGTCAGTGAGTTATATGCACTGGCCGACAAGTGTGCGCATGCTGAGGAAGGGAGGAGACTCCCCGGAGAAAATATAGGAGCGGGAGGATCTGACAGTGAAGATGCTGCCCCGACAAGGAAAAACCGGCGGTGGAACAACAGAAGGAGAAAAGGCAAAGAAGTGCTAGTTGTTGAGCAGTCCGGCAACGGTGGTGGCGCCAAGGAAGCCAAAGCTGGTGACTCCGGCAAGGAGGTTGCCGCGGAGGTGGTGGTCGCTGACAAGCAGGACGGCACCAACAAACAGTATTGCAAGATTCACCGCACCAAGGGCCATGATCTTCAGAACTGTAAGAGAGTCGAGCAGCTTGTTGAGCAATAGAAAGCTGAATACGAGCGGCGTGACAAAGAGAAGGCCCAGGAAGGAACTGGTGGATCCGGCAAGAAACGTCCCGGCCGAGGAGGACGCCGCGGCAAGGCCAAGCAACGGCAAGGAGATAGACCTCCCCGTGGCCGCGACAAGGATGAAGATGATAACAAAGATGAAGATATGGATGACGAGGAGACTGATGAGGAGGAGTTCCAGAAAGCCACAGAGGTCCTGTGCGTTGACGGTGGTGCTTCTCTGCATGCCTCACACCGCCAGCTCAAGCAGTGGGTGCGGGAAGTTAATGCAGCAGAACCACCCGTCGAGTCACGCAAGCCTCTGAAATGGTCCGGCACGCCTATCATCTTTGATATTGAGGACCACCCGGATCGCATAACTGCGGTCGGGTGCTTGCCAATGTTGGTTTCACCAACAATCTGCAACCTCAAGGTCACTAAGATGCTAGTTGACGGTGGGGCCGGCTTGAACCTGATCTCCTCTGCGGTGCTCCAGAAACTCCAGATCCCTGACAGCGAGCTCGAAGAGACCGACACATTTCAAGGAATCAACCCGGGAAGGAGCAAGCCAAAGGGAAGGATCACGTTGCCGGTAACATTTGGCAGCGAGTTGAACTTCAGGACCGAGAGGGTCACGTTTGACGTTGCTGACTTTCCATTGCCTTACAATGGAATCCTTGGCCGACTGGCACTCGCCAAGTTCATGGCAGCCTCTCACTATGTGTACAACATACTGAAAATGCCAGGCCCAATAAGTGTCATCTCTGTCCCTGGCGACAAGAAGGATGCTCTTATCTGTGCCGACAAGATCTACCGGGAAGCAGCAGCCGCAGCAGAACGCAGGACACTTGCCGCTGAAGCTCCCGGGGGGAAGAAGAAGACCAAGTCCGGCAAGAGCTCTGATGCCCACTCCGGCAAGCGCACCTCTTCGGAGTGCTGCGCTACCGTCGAGGACGCACCATCGAGCTCCACCGGTAAGTGTAAGAAGGCAATGGCAGCTCCACCTGAGACTAAGAAGGTGTCCGCCAAGGAGGATGGCACTGGTGGTACCTTCACCATCAGCGCCACTCTTGACCCCAAATAGGAAAGCGCGCTCGTTGCTTTCCTGCGGGCGAATGTCGACGTGTTTGCGTGGCAACCATTTGATATCCCTGGTGTTCCCAGGAAAGTAATTGAGCACCACCTTGCCGTTTGTCCTCATGCGCGGCCCGTCAAGCAGAGAGTCAGGAAGCAGGCAGTAGAGCGCCAAGAATTCATCGCAGAAGAAATCAAGAAGTTGGAAGCAGCAGGCCTTGTCAGAGGAGTACTCCATCCCACGTGGTTGGCCAATCCTGTTGTTGTGCGCAAAGCTAACGGGAAATGGAGACTTTGTATTGACTTCACTGATGTTAATAAAGCTTGTCCCAAAGACTCATTTCCCTTGCCGCGTATTGACCAGATTGTTGACTCCACAGCCGGATGTGATTTGCTTTCATTTCTTGATGCATACTCAGGATACCATCAGATCTTCATGGCAGAAGAAGATGAAGAGAAAACCGCATTTATCACCCCGTGTGGCATGTACTGCTTCGTACGGATGCCTTTCGGTTTGAAGAATGCTGGTTCAACATTCGCAAGGGTAGTCCACCATGCTTTTGAGCCGCAAATGCACAGAAATGTGGAAGCTTACATGGATGACATAGTGGTCAAGAGCAAGAACAAAGCGACCTTGATTCATGATTTAGGCGAAACATTTGCAAACCCGCGCAAGATCAACCTCAAGCTTAACCCCGAGAAGTGCGTGTTTGGAGTCCCTTCCGGCAAGCTTCTCGGGTTCTTCGTGTCTCAGCGGGGAATTGAAGCCAATCCCGACAAGATCAAAGCCATTGAGCAGATCGATGCACCAAAGCGCGTCAAGGATGTACGAAGGCTTGCCGGTTGCATGGCTGCTCTCAGCAGGTTTATCTCTAGATCTGCTGAGCGCGCCCTGCCATTTTTCAAAATTTTGAAAAAGGCAGGTCCAATGAAATGGACTCCGGAAGCGGAGGCTGCGCTGCAGGACTTGAAGAGATACCTGTCCTCCACTCCAACGCTTGTCGCACCTAAGCCGCAAGAGAAGTTGCTGCTGTATATAGCGGCAACCAATCAAGTGGTTAGTGTTGCGTTAGTGGTGGAGAGGGAGGCGGATGATGAGCCAGCAACCACGGCAGACCCATATAGCGACAAGCAGGGGGCTTCGCCGGCAAGCTCTGGTCCCGACAAACATGGGTTTGCACAGGAGCATGATAAGATGCCAAGGAGAATGGTGCAGCGCCCAGTTTACTTTGTCAGTTCCCTTCTGCAGGGGGCTAGATCAAGGTACTCTGGTGTGCAGAAGTAGCTTTTCGGCCTCCTCATGGCCTCGAGAAAGCTGCGCCATTACTTCCAAGCACATGAGATCACAGTCGTCACTCGCTTTCCGCTGAAGAGGATACTGCAAAATCCAGAAGCAACGGGCAGGATTGTCGAGTGGGCGCTGGAACTGTCAAGGTTTGGCCTCAAGTTTGAGAGCACTTCAACTATCCAAAGCAGAGCATTGGCAGAGTTCATAGCAGAGTGGATGCCAACCCCAGATGAAGAAATTTCAGAAATGAGCATCCCCGTCAAAGAGGCAAGCAAAGAGTGGCTGATGTACTTTGATGGTGCCTTCTTGCTGCAAGGCGCCGGTGCAGGCGTGCTGCTTGTCGCACCCACCGGAGAGCACCTCAAATACGTAGTCCAGATGCACTTTCCCAAAGAGCAAGCAACCAACAATACTGCAGAGTATGAAGGATTGCTTGCCGGTCTCAGAATCGCAGCAGACCTTGGGATCAAGAAGCTCATTGTCAGGGGTGACTCACAGCTTGTCGTCCGACAAGTGAACAAGAGTTACCAGAGTCCGTTGATGGAAGCGTATGTTGATGAAGTGAGGAAGCTAGAAGAGCACTTTGACGGCCTACAAATGGAGCATATCCCAAGAGCTCAGAATGATATTGCTGATGGCCTATCAAAGTGCGCCGCACTAAAGTTACCTGTGAAACCAGGGATCTTTGTGCTTAAGTTGACTCAACCATCCGTAACACCATCAACTGGACAAAGCAAGAAGAGGAAGTTGGTTTCTGGTGACTACTTTCCAGCAGAGCTCCCCGAAGCCGCCGCCAAGAAAGTCCCCAAGATCAACACCAAGCAGGCTGAGGGGCAGTCTGCTCCGGCAAGCCTTATGGTTTGTTCCGTTGAAGCAGACACTCCCGACAAGTCTTGCTCCGGCAAGCTTGTCGGGGAACATCAAGCTCCGGCAGGGCCGCAAGTCCTTGCCGTAGAAGCGGATGTTCCCGCAGCAGCAGATGTGCCTTTAGTCCTTGTTGTCGAGCCACAAGCTCCAGCATGGGCACAGCAGATTGTCAATTTCCTTCAGATAGGAGAACTTCCCTAAGAACAAGAAGAAGCGGAAAGAGTAGCCCGGCAGTCAAGTATGTACCAGTTTGTCGATAGCATACTGTACAGAAGAAGACTCAACGGTGTGAAATTGAAGTGCATTCGCCGGGAAGATGGACAAAAGCTATTGGCGGAGATACATGGAGGCATATGTGGCCACCACATTGGCGCAAGAGCACTTGCCGGCAAAGCTTTCCGGCAAGGATTCTTTTGGCCGACAGCCCTCCAGGATGCAACTGCACAAGTAACCAAGTGTGAAGCATGCCAGTTCCACTCCAAATAGATACACCAGCCAGCTCAAGCTCTCCAGACGATCCCTTTATCCTGGCCATTTTTATTCTGGGGGCTCGATATCCTTGGCCCTTTCCCCTGAGCTGTCGGGGGCTTTGAGTACTTGTACGTCGCAATCGACAAGTTCACAAAGTGGCCGGAAGTGCAGCCAGTGAGGAAGGTGACAGCACAGTCAGCAATCAAGTTCTTCAGGTCAATTGTTTGCCATTTTGGGATCCCTAACAGGATCATCACCAACAACGGCACACAATTCACGAGACGCACCTTCATGCAGTACGTCCAAGACCTTGGCGCCAAGGTTTGCTTCGCTTCTGTTGCTCATCCAAGAAGCAACGGTCAAGCAAAGAGGGCAAATGCTGAAGTGCTACGTGGGCTCAAGACCAGAACTTTCGACAGGCTGCATAGGTGCGGAAAAAACTGGATCGAGGAGCTGCCGGTGGTTCTTTGGTCGATCAGAACAACGCCAAATCGAGCCACTGGCCAGACACCTTTCGCTCTAGTCTATGGAGTAGAGGCAGTTCTCCCCACGGAACTCGTATACGGATCACCTCGAGTGCTCGCTTACGATGAGCATTGAGCAAGAACAGCTGCGGCAAGACGACGCGCTGCTCCTTGAGGAAGATCGTCTTCAGGCTGCTGTACGAGCTGCTCGATACCAGCAAGCTTTGCACCACTATCATAGCCGCAAAGTTAAAGCCAGAAGCTTCGAGGAAGGCGACCTTGTTCTTCGGCGCGTTCAGTCCGCCAGGAATTCCAACAAGTTGACGCCGAAGTGGGAAGGCCCTTATTGGGTGAGACGAGTCACAAGGCCTGGCGCTGTCCGCCTTGAGACCGAAGATGGCATTCCGGTGAGCAACTCCTGGAGCATAGAACATCTTCTTGAGTTTTTCCCATAAGGCGTGGTTGCCGGAACCCGTTCCGGTAACCACCTTTTGTACAAGTCTTGCCGCTGTTGCATGTAATCCTTTGTACAAAGCCGGGCGCAGATCCCGTGCATAAGTAAAACCCCATGTGCTCCGCACAACTTGTCCATTTCATGCGTTAGTTCCTTTCTTGCATGCGATTATCTGACACTTTGTGCAGCACCTACATCCGGTAAGCAGTAACGAGCCGAAGAGCTCCTTTTTATTATTTTCTCTTCTTTCTTTTTCTTTTAAAGGAAAAGAAGGTTCTCTCGCACACAAGTTTGCCGGGGGGAAAGGAGAAGATTGTGGTATGGGCTAGATGTCGTTCAAGCAAAGACTTGCCTTACCGAGAAGCAAATGACAGAAAAGCTAAGTTGCCAAAGTTTGAGCAATCACTTTTTAAATTTTTGAGTTATCTTCCTCGAACGACCCTGCTTTGTATGGAAAACCTATGCGCGGAGGAACCAACTCGTGGCTAGTTGCGCCTTTACTTTGTTTCGAGTCCACTCAACAGCTTAAGCGTGCTGCATCTAGTCGCGACAAGGTTTCTTGTCGGAAGCAGCGCCGCCAGCAGGCTGCTGAAGTTCCGCACTCAGCGCTCGTGGCTCGGGCGCCTGCGCCGACAAGTTCCCTAGAAGCGTAGGGTAAAAACATACAAAGGAAGGAATCTAGTAGAGGAAATAACATAGCAATTGATAACAGAAATAAAGTTATATTACAAGATAACTTGCCGCAGCTCTAACAGACTATTTTCATAACATGATTAGCAGCGACAAGGGAAAAGAAGAAATGGGTGGCCTAATCTACGCGTCCGCCCTCGACTCTCTTGATCTCGCTCACCTTGTCCACAATGGGTGTGACAAGGGCCTTGAGTGCATCCAGATCAGCGTCAGGCGGCAAGGACCTGAGGACGTTGGTGAAGCTGAGGCCTGGATTGCGGAAGGCTACCTTCATCAGCACCTTCTGGAGAACCCCGGCGCAGATTTTGCGCGACTCGTCGGCCAGCTGCTTTGGGATCCTCTCCCGGAGCCGCTGGAGTGCCGTCGCCACGCCCTTGAAGAACAGGCTGAGCTTGGCGCTGGGTTGAAGACTCTCGTCGGAAGGATACCCAAAGTCCTCCATCCCCAGCTGCGCCAGCTCCTCGTTGATGACTGCGGCAGTGTTCACCAGACCTTCGCTCCAGTGCTCCACAGTGTCTCTGAACGAGTTCTGGGTAACTGCAATGCTCTCCAGCAGCGCCGCGTCAGCCTTGACCTTCTCCGACAAGGGCTTCTCCCGCTCCTTGGCAGCCTCCAGCGTCTGCGTCAGCGTGGCCAGCTTCAGCTCCAGGTCTGCTTTGGAATCCTTGGCGGCGCTGAGCTCCTTGCCCCTCTCAGCGAGAAGGCCTTGCAGCTCACCGTGGGCGGCAGCATCCTTCTCACGCTCACGCTTGAGCGCGGCAAGCTCCTCGTCGCTCTTCCCAATGTCGGCCTCCAGCTGCGCCACCTTCTCCTCTAGCTCTTTCTTGGCGGCCTTTGCAGTTGCCGCGGCGTCCTTTGCCTCCTTGAGCGCCCCGCCAAGTGCTCGCTCATGCTCGGCGAGCTCCTCCTCGTAGCTGTCGAGGTTGGCCTTCCGCTGCACTAGTTCACCTTCCCGCGCGGACTGCTTCTCGGCAGCTAGCCTTTGTTCCTCCTCAGCCTCGGCCTTCTCGAGAAGAAAGGCCGTGCGCTCCTCGTCGACTCGCTCCCGCTCCTGCGCCAGGGACCGGAGAGCTTCTTGATTTTGGCCCCGGAGCTCCTCCGCGCGCTTTTCCATGTCAACTCCCGCCTTCGCGACAAGCGCTTCCCGGGAAGCCAGCTTGGCTTGCCGGGTGCGGTAGAGTGACAGCAGCTTCCGCAGCAGCTGCTCCTCCTCAGGCTCGCCGCTGCTGCTGCCAGGCGCGTCAACCAATGACAGTCCAGCAGAGGCGAGCACCTCCCCGTCAAAAGTCTCCCCCTTGACCGAAGCCCTGGATCTCGACGCCCAGGGTAGCTTGATGAAGATATTGTCACCGGCCTTCAAGTAGGCGCCGGGCTGGGGCTCCTCGGAGCCCGGCTCCGCAGAAGCGGCAGAGGGTTCGGCGGTCGGCGCAGCGCCCAGCGCTCCTACGGCCTCAGGGTCGTTAGTGCGATCGCCCGACGCCTCGCCGGCTTCCGCAGCAGCAGCCCCGGCGGCCTCCTCGGCGGCAGTCTCATCAGCACCGGCACCTTCCTTGCCGGCGCCCTCTGTCTCCATTGGCTCAGCCGTAGATGGGTCTGAAGAACGAAGAAGGGAGGAAAATCAATCAAAAATCCAAGAAAGGAAAAATGGAAGAAGCAGAACCCAAGGGAAAGTTTCTGGGCAAGTGGATTACCTGCGCCAAGATCTTCAGTTGCGGCCTCGGTCACCGCAGGATCAACAGTGCCGTCCCTTGCCGGAGAGTCCCCCCTTGCCGGAGAGCGCTCCCTTGCCGGGGACTCCTCCCTTGGCGGCGCAGTCAAAGCAGGTGGCACTTCGGGACCAGCCTCCGGGCGCTCCTGATGAGGCTGCTCTGCTCCTGCACAAGTCAACAAGCAAGATATCAACAAAGGAAAAAGCACTCAAGCGCGCCCGGCAGCAGAAGGCTAAACTATGAACTTACGCTGGGGGCTGCGCTGGGGACTGCTCTGAGGGGTGATTGCCGGGTCCGTCAAGGTGGTCTCGGGCCCACCTCCTGCTGACACGATGGGGTCATCCTTGATGACGATCACCGCGGCCTTTGCCCTCTTCGCCGCTCTCTGGGCCAGCGTCCTAAAAAGAAAAGAGTCCAGATTGGAGCAAGTCAGATACAAGATATAAACAGCAAGATTGAAGAACTACAAGAGCACCAAAGAAACTCACTCTTCTTCCTCCTCGTCGGAACTAAGCGCGGAAAGATCGAAGTCCGGCCCTCCTCCGGTGCGGCGAGGTGGAGGAGTAGGATCCCTTGCTCGCTTGGCGGTGGCGGTGGCCCGGGAAGATCCCGCTCCAGTTGCCGCTGTTGCGTGAGGCGCTCCCGCGGCAACATTGCTTGCCGCGGTAGAGCGCGTCGCGCGGCTCGGTGGCTGTGGAGCCGGCTGCCGCCCCACTGCGTCCCCGGCCCTGCGGGGGCGCCTCCTTGGCGGGGCCGGGGGCTCCGCCTGCAGAAAGTTCTCTGAAGGCTCGGCCTCCTCCTCGCCGGCCTCGCTCGGCTCGCCTTCGGAACCGGCAGGCTCCTCCTCGCCCATGAACTCCGCGCGCTTGGCAAGGTTTGCCGCCTCCGCAGCCTCCGCCTCCTCCACAGTGAACCCAAATACGCCCGCAGCAGCTGCGGCCGCAGCCTCTTCCGCCCTAGTAGCAATGAGCTGCACCTCCTCGTCGGTGGTGTCACGGGTGAGGCTCTTCTGCTCGTCAGCACGGACCGACACTTCCTCCAAGGTGTCGAAGAACGCTCGCACAACGTCATCCGCAGGCTCTTGCCAAGTTGGGACGATGTCGTGTGAATCGCAGAACAGCATCATGGCGCGGATCCGGTCAAGCGAAGAGTTATTGCACAAAGGAACTACGCCCCTCGGCAGTGTGAATGGGTGCTGGGGGTTGCGTTTGAATAATTCCAAGAGCATTGCATCCAACTCCAAGACGGTGAAGTTGTAGTTGAGGCCCGGCCGCAGCCTCATGATGTCCGCCGAATTCTTGAATTCCCAGGCGGGCCTCCCCCTCTCCTGCAGGGGGGCAATGCGGCGGCGGAGGAAATCTACCCCGACAGCACCTACGGTGAGCCCGGCAAGCCTGAGGCGAAGAATCCTAGTGATGGCGATCTTCAGCCTCTTGTCTTCTAGGGCCACGTTGCTCCAGTCATTGCCGCACACTATTGGAGTTTGGCGCACGGCAGTGAAGGGCTGCGGATTCTCCTCGACGATCCAGCACCACTCCGCTCTCCACTCCTCCCACTTGCTGCGGAGATCACCCTCCAAGTACGCCTCCTTCTTGCCGACTCTCGAGATCCAAGCAATCCCTCCGGCAAGTGGCTCTCCTCTCTCTACCCGAGGTATGAAGTAGTGGCGGAAAAGGGCAACACTAGGATGGACTCCGACAAAGTTTTTGCACAAATGTGTGAAAACTGCCATGGTCAGGACAGCGTTGGGGGTGAAGTCAAGGAGGCGGAAGCCATATGTGTTCATAATGTCACAGAAGAACTCCGAGAAGGGCGGGCAGAGCCCGCAATAGAAGAATAGCGGGAAGAACGGGTACCCATTTGGAGCCAACTCCGAGGCAGCGGCTGGGAGTACCCTCGTGCGCGGATGCGCACGAGTCTCCGTCGCCCAAAAGAGGTAGAAGTACTCCCTCAGCTCCTGCACGCCGAGCTGGGGGTGAAGATCGCCCGCTCCTTCCACAGCGCCGCGAGCTGCTGCGCCTCGGCCGACTTCACGCCCTTTCCCTTGTTGGCTTTCGGAGCCATGGCGGAGGTGGTGGGGAAGGTCGATGGCGTGGTGATGCTGGTGGCAATGGGGGGGGGGCGGAGCGCTGCTCTCTCGGCTTCGAGAAGAAGGGGGGAGCAGCGGAGTTTGTGAAGAAGAAGTAGCAGCAACCAGCGAGGGGGAACGAACTGCCTCTGTTTCCTATGCTTATACAGAGGGACGGGGCGGACGTTTCGGCCTTCCAAATAAACAACCACCCACGATCTCTCCCACGATGCCGCATTCAACGCGTGCCTTTATGAGAGAGCGCGGTGGATGCGGAGCAAGATTTGGCATGGCCCAGCCCGCGTGTGCCCGTGCCCTGTCTTGGGCCTGGCCCAACAGCGCTCGGCACCGTGTCTGGCCCAGGCCCGGGGGCTCCTGTCGGTGTACTAGAATAGGGGTACCCTAGTACCCTGAACTTGTGCACGGGCAGTTGCAGCACCCCGTGGCAAAGGCTTGCCGGGCGAACGCCAAGATCCCCCAAGGTTCCCTTGGAGCCATCCAAGAACAAAGTATTTAAGCTAAGGAGACAATGCCCCGGCAAGAGGAGCTTGCCGGGAAGGCCAACCAAGGCGCTCCAAGGAACTTGCCGCGACGCGCCACGCGCTCCGGCAAGCCAACAAGGCCCCGGCAAGAGGAGCTTGTCGGGAAGACTAAACAAGGTACCCTGGGGCCCGGTGAGCGACGAGCTTCTGGACCCGGCAAGATAACAGCAGCGGCAAGGCGCTTGCCGCGGCAGGCGGCCACTCTGCACCCATGCTCCAGCGCATCCACTAACGTGTCGCTCTGGGGGCTTCTCCGGTCGCGCGTGGCGGGAGGCTGTGCAGCCAGCGGTGCGCAGTGGCATGCGAAGCTGACAAGATCGCCATCGTGGCGAACGGTGGCGCCCCTAACGGTCCTTTTCTGCACTGTTCGGGCGACTCAGACGGGCATTTAATGCCCTTGTCCCCTGCCGTCGGGGTTAGGTAGGGTGCACTGTACAAGCAACTGTATCAACTACCTCGCTTTTTACGTTTTTACCCTCCTCTGCATTGCCACCTGTCGGTGACCCCTTTAGCGTATAAAAGGAGGCCCATGCGCAACATAGGGGGTTGGGGTTCAGAGGTTCGGACCGTAGGCTTCGATTCATAGATAGTCCAGAAAACATCACACTCTCTCGCTCGAGAGCAAGAACACCAGATAATACAACCAGACAAGCAGCAGTAGGAGTGTTATCTCTCCGGAGAGCTCCGAAGCTGGGTAAACTGCTCGTGTGCCTCGCCTCGATCTACTCTTCGTGCGACCTCCTCCCCCCGTCGAACCGAAAGGGGCCCGGTCCGCTGGCCCCATAGGTGTTCGTGGATCAGTTTCCCCGACACCCTGTGCTTTACTGATGAAGTACGGGACCATGAATTCCCACAGGGCTTAAACCTGTGAACATAGAGGCATACGACAGAACGACAGACCCATGGGCCGGATCAAGGACTTTATCCTACACATACATATGGCTCATGGGGATGACCTCCACGTCATCAAATACCTTCCCCTCAAACTAAAGGGACCAGCTCAGCACTGGTTGAAAAGCCTCCCTGAAAATTCAATTGGGAGCTGGGAGGAACTAGAGGACGCTTGCAGGGCCAATATTCAAGGGACTTATGTCCGGCCTCCGGATGCTGACGATTTAAGTCACATACTCCAACAACCCGGAGAGTCCGCCCACAAGCTTTGGAACAGATTCCTCACTAAGAATAATCAAATCATTGACTGTCCAGATGCCGAAGCCTTAGTGGCATTCAAACATAGCATCCGTGACGAGTGGCTCGCCAGAGACCTCTGCCAAGAAAAGCCAAGGACAATGGCAGCCCTAACAAGCCTTATGACCCGCTTTTGCGCGGGAGAAGATAGCTCGCTCGCCCGCAAAGGCACCAGCTACCCCAGCACATCCAAAATAAGGGACGGCAACGGGAAGCCCCGACGTAATAAAAACAAACGCCAAACAAGGAAGAGAGCCCCGATAACCCAACGGTTAATGCCGGATTCAGGGGCTCTCGACCTAATAAGCAAAATAAGCCATCTAAAGGCAGTAAAGAGGGACCGTCCGGACTAAACAGAGTCCTAGACAGATTGTGCCAAATTCATGGCATCCATGGCAAACCGGCGAACCACACGCACAAAGAGTGTTGGGTCTTCAAGAAGGCCGGCAAACTAAACGCCGAACACAAGGGAAGGGAAACACCAAGTGAAGACGAGAATGAGCCTCGCCAGCCAAACACTGGGGGACAAAAAAATTCCCGCCAGAGGTTAAAATAGTGAACATGATCCACGCGACTCGCACATCCTTGGGAAGGCACGAACGTGCCCATAAAGACGCGTGCGCTATAGAGCCCATCGTACCCACACCTAACTACTGGATGTCTTGTTCAGTCACTTTTGATCGCCGGGACGGCCGAACTAGTATTCGGCGTGAAGGATCGAATGCCTTGGTGCTTGACCCAATAATCAACTGATACCATCTCACTCATGTCCTCATGGACGGCGGCAGCAGTCTCAATTTAATATATGAGGACACTGTCCGCAGGATGGGGATAGACTCATCTAGAATCAGCAAGATTAACACCACCTTTGAAAGGGTGCTACGGGGTGTTGAAGCCTACAACAAGGGCTCCGTCATACTGGAGGTAACATTCGGCTCTCCAAGCAACTTCAGAAATGAAGAACTAGTCTTCATCATCGCACCCTTCCAAAGCAGCTATCAAGCATTGCTCGGAAGAACAGCCTTCGCCCACTTCAACGCATTGCCGCACTATGGCTACCTTACACTTAAGATGCCTGGTCCACGCGGCGTCATCACCGTTAACGGAATAACAGAGCTCTCTTTGCGCGCAGAGGAATACGCGACGACCCTAGCGACCGGACTATAAGCGGCCTCTAACAAAAATATGATGGGTCGTTAAGACCACGGACACGGTTAGACGAGTCCGGCAGCCCATATCAAACCAGGGCACTGTATATGTAATCCTATAGTGGATACCAGGGGCTAATAATAAATCCCCACACTTGGCTCAACCTTATTGGCAGGCCAGCATCTGACATTTTTTACTATCCATCGCGTACTTACGTTGCACTCTTCTTTGAGTTTTCCTTTTCTGCAGACAACGTTCGCGCGATACCCTTCCAGGATGCAGCACAATGGAGACAAAGGCGCAGACGTGCAGCAGGGCCCCGTTCAACAGGTTTCTTTTTAGATTAAGCCCCTGTGTAAACCTTTTCTATTGCCTCTTGTTGTTTAACCATCCCATGGGTTCCATGCCCACAGAGGATACTACTGTTTTTGGCATTTCGCCACGACAGATTAACGCCCGTACCTGGAAACACAGGGTTTATAATGAATGGGCATTCTTGAGCTCATCATCTGTTATAAAGTCCGAATACCTTCGGGAATTTTCGGCATCACGAGTTTGGCCTTATATGCATCAGCTCTGAATCATGTCTTTGGTCAAATGTTGGGTTTGACCGGCTCTTGAGCTTGCCGCCTTACGTTCCGTTATTATCGGCTAAGGTGGCCAAAGGAGAACTGCTGCGATTGTGCCCTGGTTATTCCGGATGAGCACCTCAGTAGAGAAAGCCGAAAACTGACTGTCATGATATAGCGAGAGACTGGTCAACCACTCGACGACTCACCGGAATCTTTAGGATTCCTCCGCATTAACGAAGGGCCATTTCCCGGCCAGGTACATATGCGCCCGTATTCGGATGCACGCGAAGGTACCAGGGGCTACATTGCAGCCCCAATTCAGAATCCCGCGGCTAAGCGACAGTGTTACAACTATATAGTCCGGTTGCCTAGTTCGTCGTGCGATCACCTCCTTAATGGACCAAGACGTTGGAGCAAGAGTGATTAACCACATTTTTTCGCGAACACCCCCGCATTGTATGCGTGGGGGCTGAAGCCAACGACTGCAAACTTTTGGAATACACACACACACACA
>NC_041383.1:143856130-143892163 GCF_002162155.2 Triticum dicoccoides | reverse complement strand
ATATAAACGGCCGCACAGGGGACACAATCATATTTTCAGACAAACATTATCAATATAATCTTCTAATCAAAATAAACATTGTTTTTACAATGATTTGAATTATCACTCGAATAAGAGATTCTTCGGGCACTGCGCCTCTATCAGGTGAGCACCCTCTGTCACCTGCGCCAAGTATTGCCCGGTCGGATATTGTCCCCCCACAGGATCCTGAGACGCTATCATAGTGGCGTCCATATCCGTCCAATATGCTTTAACGCAGGCAAGGGCCATCCGAGCACCCTCTATGCACGCCGACCGCCTCATGGCATCGATCCGAGGCACAGCCCCAAGGAACTGTTGCACCAAACCAAAGTAGTTGTCTGGCTTAGGCATCTTTGGCCAAAGATGATCTGTCACAGACCGCATCGCAAGCCCGGACAGCCTATGAAGCTCCGACACAGCAGCCATCTTTTCACTCAACGGCAGCGGGTGAGCGGGAGCATGCAACTGCGACCAAAAAAGCTTCTCCGCGTCCTTTTCACCCTGACCTTTGAAGAACTCCACAACATCAGCCGTACTCTTCGCCAGGTCCGCGTATGCGTCCGGCGAGCTCCAGCGTCCATCAAGGGGAGCGTACTTTAGATCGAATAACTTCGTCCGTAGCAAATAGGAGTCCCCAGCCGCGATTTTACCGGCCTATTCAAGCTCCTCCCGTGCACCACTGAGCTCGGTCCGTATTTCGTTGGTGGCATTCAGTGCCTTGCTCAGGTCAGCCGATCTATCCTCATGCTCCTTTTTCAGAAGCCCATAACGGTCAGCGGCATTTTTTAACTCGATAGCCATTTCGGCTATCTTTTCCTCGCTTCGGCGATGAGCAGCCTGTTCGGCTCTCAATTCCTCGGTCGACTTTAGGGCAGCCGCATTTCTCACCCGAGCTTGCTCCTTGGCTAGAGAAAGTTCCGCCCTCAGGGCCTCCACGGCAGCAGCACCATCTGCAGTCCGAACAAATTATATTAACATGTGCCACCTTAATATTTTCCTATGCAATGGGAGACAGGGCACATACCTTGTGACGTATCCAGCCG
Organism: Triticum dicoccoides; assembly: GCF_002162155.2. Taxonomy (NCBI): domain Eukaryota; kingdom Viridiplantae; phylum Streptophyta; class Magnoliopsida; order Poales; family Poaceae; genus Triticum; species Triticum dicoccoides. The sequence goes on along the minus strand of NC_041383.1, from coordinate 143,891,099 downwards.
CTCATTCATCAGAGTAATATCGGCATCAATCGACCCAATTTGCCTCGATAGTTCGGCAACTTCAACGGACGGGCTGGAGGCTGGACCCGCAGGTACCTGCGCACATTTCTGCATAAATCTTTGGTTTATGATACCCCGTTTGCCGCCTAAGGCAGGCAACCAGAGTCTCAGGGGCTACTATCTATATGGTATATTCCTCATTACATACCTCAAAGTCTGTGAGAAGGCTTGTAAATGCTTCATTCAAACCACTTGTAGCGGATGAAATCTTCTTGAGCACCGCACCCATTAACGAGCGGTGCTCCTCCAAGAGCGCAGCTCGCTCTAGTAAGCCCGTCAGTACGTCCGAACTCAGGGCGGCTAACGTATTGGCCCCCGGCCTTGGCAGATCCGGACTCCTCCGTGACGACACCTCGGTGTCACCCGCGTCAAGAATCGGAGAGGCGGGTGGGGTCTCGCTCTCCATCATCTCCGGAGGAAGGTCCCCCGAAGACGATCCCTGTTGAGAAGAGCTTCCAGCAAAGTTGAATCCTGGTCATCGATCCAGGATAAATACAATACCTTTAAGTTAATGATTGACTTACGGCTCGTTGGAGGGCTGGCCCGTTGGAGGGCATGGTGTGGTGAGGGAGCCTGTCGGGGTAAGGCCCCCTGGGGATGTCTTTTTCCCTAATTTGGGCATCTCCGCCTCCAAATCTTTGGAGGCAACCATCTTCTTCCCGTGCGGGGAGGAGGCCTTAGCCTCCCCTTCCTCCCTGGGGGAGGTAACAATTCCCCCGGTTCGGATGCATAGCGTGTGGGGTTCGCGTTCTTCATCCCTCCCCTTGTCTTTCCCCGATGGCATTCTGCTTAGCACCCGGTCGAGCATCTTGCCCATAGTGGGGACGGGCGAGCCTTCGTGAAGTGGTGCCGGACACCTAATTCTCTCCGCCTTGCTGAGCCATTCCTGCACGCGGATGATGGTCAGAATGAACAGTCATGATAAATACAAAACAAGGTGTCTGGTATCAAGGCTACTTACTTGGGTATATAGGCGATTGCAGCCTAGGCCCGCATCCTCGATGGTGTTCGGACATACGACTTTCTGTCTGAAGAATAACTTGCACATCTCTTCGGGCTTCAAGCCGAAGAAGTGCTTCACAGTCCGCGGACCCTACGGATTGAACTCCCACATCCGAAGAGGCCGGCGTTGGCACGGCAATATCCACCGAATTAACATTACTTGCATTATGCTGACAAGGTTGATATCCCTCTCGAGAAGCTCCAGGATGCGGTTCTGCAGTATTGGTAAATCGCCTGCGGGCCCCCAACTGCGTCCTACGTCTGTCCAGGACGCCATCTGCGATGGAGGGCCCGAGCGGAACTCAGGGGCGGCTACCCACTTCGTGCCCCTTGGGGCCGTAGCATAAAACCACCTCCGCTGCCATACATCAGATACTTCTAGGAAAGAACCCTCCAGCCATGGGGCATCGGTGTTTTTTCATATTACAGCACCTCCGCACTCCACATGTCGCCCCCCGATCATCTTCCGCTTCACATTGAAGGTCTTGAGCCATAAGCCGAAGTGCGGGGTGATATGGAGAAAAGCCTCGCACACGATAATGAACGACGAGATATGGAGGATAGCGTCCGGAGCCAGATCATGAAAATCCAACCCATAATAGAACATGAGCCCCTCATGAAAGGATCGAGGGTGAAACCCAAACCGCGGAGGAAGTGAGCGACGAAAACAACACACTCATTGGGCTTCGGCGTAGGGATGACCTGCCCTGGAGCAGGAAGCCTGTGCTGGATATCTACGGTCAGGTATCCGACCTCCCTAAGTTTTGCAATGTTCTTCTCTTTGATCGAGGAGGCCACCCACCGGCCTTGAGGGTTAGATCCGGACATATTGAAGGATTCCGGAGGAGTGGAGCTTAGGTTTTGGGTGCTAGAACTCGAGGTGCGAGAAGGCGCGATGAAGGTGAAAAAAGAGGCATAGGTCTCGATCCCTTTATAAAGAGGGTGAATATCAAGAGTCCCCGGTGTGGCCGTTTGAGGCTTATCTAAAAACACACAGGGTAATACCAACAGCCGTCGTGGGGTCACACACGCTCATATTGATGGAAAATCCCATAATAATGCCAATAAAACCACCTCGTAACACGAGCCGTTGTGGGGTAGGAAACATCGGTTCGTGTTGGACCAAGCTACGATGCAAGGGCACGACGCACGATTGCCGACGAATCAGACCTATACCCTGTGAAGATCATCTTGTAGATCCGGACACGGCTTACGTGTTCGATAACCGCTTTGGAGTATTCGGAGGAGGAACCCGCCTTGCAATGCCGAAGACAATACTGTGCGCCGGACACATCATCATTGAAGCCTGGTTCAGGGGCTACTGAGGGAGTCCTGGATTAGGGGGTATCCGGACAGCCGGACTGTGGACAACGTCCCGACTATTGAAGCATGAAGATACGAGACTCAAGACTTTAGCCCGTGTTCGGATGGGACTTTCCTTGGCGTGGAAGGCATGCTTGGTTATCCGGATATTATATTTCCTTCCTTGTAACCGACTCCATGTAAACCCTAGCCCTCTCCGATGCCTATATAAACCGGAGAGGTTGGTCCTTAGAAGGCCGATCACAATTACATTCATACCATCATAGGCTAGCTCTTAGGGTTTAGCCTCTACGATCTCTTGGTAGATCTACTCTTGTACTACCCATATCATCAATATTAATAAAGCAGGAAGTAGGGTTTTACCTCCATTGAGAGGGCCCGAACCTGGGTAAACATCCGTGTCCCTTGCTTCCTATTACCATTAGCCTAGACGCACATATTGGGACCCCCTACCCGAGATTCGCCGGTTTTGACACCGACACTTGCCGAAGAAATCAGCAGCCTTGAATTTCTGTTTCCTAGAGAATGGATCCTTTGGCTTGGGGTGAGGGGTGTCAGTCAGTTGCATCACCATGTCAGGAATCGCAATCTTAGGTTCCACAAGCTGAGGAATTTTAGCTTCTTCTACAGTGACAGCCTGGGTCTTCAATTCTTCATTCACATTTTCTTCAGCACTAGTGGCTGGAATTTCTTCATAGACAGATGGTGTGGCATGTGGTTCATCAGATCCCGTTTGAACTGTAGTTGCTGGGGACTGAGGAATTTTTTCCAATGGTGTGAATACTGGAGAGTTGGGGTGCTGACTTTCCCAAAAGTCATCATTTGGCACATGTGTGGTGCAGCCAATGTCCACATCTTCATCTTCTATTTATTCAATGCCTGCCTCTTCAGCAGTAAACTGAGGCATAGGCGAGGAGACAACTGGTGGTGAAGGGATTGGATCCACTTCAATTTCTTCATCCATCTGCTCTAATGTAGCAGCACAAGGATTCTCTTCATCGGATTCACTTGGAATCACATAATCTTCATCAAAAGGAACTAGTGCCATTTATGGTAAGGTAGTGAGAGGAACGGCACCAATTGGGTTCTCGAGTGAGCTTGTCAGTGTCTTCAACTTCTTCGGAGCTGAAGAATCTAATGAAGTAAATGCCTTCCTTTTCTTCACAGCTCCACACTCTACAGCCTTGGTCTTCTTAGCATCTGATGCAGATGGAAGAATTGGAGCTGGTGTAGGCGCAGGAGGAGCAAAGGAATCTGGTTGATTTTCTTCAGTCGCAACTGTTTTAGTTGCCCTGACTTCTTCATTTTCTTCAGGCACAGCCATTGAAGCTTCAGCTGTCCTGACATTTTCTTCAGGCACAACACTAGTTGAAGCCCTGGCAATATATTCAGCGGCTGGTATGAAGTCATCAGCCCTGGTACTCTCATTTTCTTCAGCAACCTGATGTTCATCAGCGGTGCTGGCATGTTCTTCAATCGGCTGAGCAGATGCTTCAGCCTGATGATTTGCTTGTTGCGTTGGAGCTGCAACATTTGAAGTGAACTTCTCAAGCAAATTCACAAATCTGACTTTGGCTCCAAGCCAGTCAGCATAGTATCGATCATATTCATCAGTCAGTTGTTTGATCTCATCTTGCGAGGCAACGAGTGCTTCAGGGGAAAGCTTTAGAACATTTTGCTTCAGAAAGTGTTGTTTCTTGTACTGCGCTTTCTTCACCTTCCTTGCCTTTTCATATTTCCATTTCTCTTCTTGAATGAAGCCAGTCAGCACATGATTTTGACCAGGAGTTAGCTTGAAATCAGGCATAGGAGCATTGGGGTCCTTGTGCCAGAGATCAATGTAATCAAGGATCAACTTTGGATCCAAAAGTAGAGGCACGTCTGTCCCTTTGGCTCTAGCGGCCCTGATTTGCCTATCTATGATGATCTCGGCAAGTTCCTCATCATCAGCTTCGTCATCATCAGACGACACTTGGAAGGCAACTTGCTTCTTGTGAGGACTTGGGCGAGAACCTCGTCCAGCAGTGGCCTTTGTCTTCAGCAGAGAGGGGCCTGTTGAAGAAGTTGGTGCAGCTGAGGAACTGGCAGAAGCTCCTGAGGCAATAGAATTGCCTGTCGTCCTTTGGCACGTGGCGAGATGCACAAGTGCTAAGGATTTGGTCAGAGCAGCTGAGGGTTTTGGCAGAGGAGCTCGGGATTTTGAAGGAGCAGGAGCAGCTTGAGGAATTGGTCGTGAGGGCTTTGAAGATTCTGGCCGTGAGGGCTTTGAGGATTCTGGCTGCGAGGGCTTTTCTGATGAAGCACTTGGCTTAGGAGCAGGCTTCTGATACCTCTTGAGCACTGCGTTGGATTTCCCCGAAGAGGAGAGGATGATGCAGCAAAGTAGCGTAAGTATTTCCCTCAGTTTTTGAGAACCAAGGTATCAATCCAGTAGGAGACCACGCACAAGTCCATCGTACCTACACAAAACGATAGCTACTCGCAACCAACGCGATTAGGGGTTGTCAATCCCTTCAAGGTCACTTACGAGAGTGAGATCTGATAGAGATGATAAATAATATTTTTGGTATTTTTGATAGATAGATGCAAAGTGAAAAGTAAAAGGCAAAGTAAAAACAAAGCAAGTAAATAAAGAGATAGAGATTGATATGATGAGAATAGACTCGGGGGCCATAGGTTTCACTAGTGGCTTCTCTCAAGAGCATAGATGTTCTACGGTGGGTGAACAAATTACTGTTGAGAAATTGACATAATTGAGCATAGTTATGAGCATATCTAGGTAATGATCATGTATATAGGCATCACGTCCGAGACAAGTAGATCGAAACGATTCCGCACCTACTACTATTACTCCACTCATCGACCGCTATCCAGCATGCATCTAGAGTATTAAGTTAAAAACAGAGTAACGCCTTAAGCAAGATGACATGATGTAGAGGGATAAATTCTTGCAATATGATAAAAACCCCATCTTGTTATCCTCGATGGCAACAATACAATACGTGCCTTGCTGCCCTGCTGTCACTAGGAAAGGACATCGCAAGATTGAACCCAAAGCTAAGCACTTCTCCCATTGCAAAACTACCAATCTAGTTGGCCAAACCAAAAAGGATAATTCGAAGAGACTTGCAAAGATAAATCAATCATACATAAAAGAATTCTGAGAAGATTCAAATATTTTCCATAGATAATACTAGATCATAAACCCACAATTCATCGATCTCAACAAACACACCACAAAAAGAAGATTACATCGAATAGATCTCCACGAGAGAGGGGGAGAACATTGTATTGAGATCCAAAAAGAGAGAAGAAGCCATCTAGATAATAGCTATGGACCCGAAGGTCTGAAGTAAAGTACTCACACTTCATCGGAGGGGCTATGGTGTTGATGTAGAAGCCCTCCATGGTGGATGCCCCCTCTGGCGGAGCTCCGGAACAGGCCCCAAGATGGGATCTCGTGGATACAGAAGGTTGTGGCAGTGGAATTAGGTTTTTGGCTCCTCGTCTGATCGTTTGGGGATACGTAGGTATATATAGGAGGAAGGAGGTCATTGGTGGAGCAACAGGGGTCCCACGAGGTAGGGGGCACGCCCCCACCCTCGTGACTGCCTCTTTTGTTCCTTGGAGCAGGGTCCAAGTCTCCTGGATCACGTTCGGTGAGAAAATCACATTCCCGAAGGTTTCATTCCGTTTGGACTCCGTTTGATATTCCGTTTCTTCGAAATACTGAAATAGGCAAAAACAACAACAATTCTGGGCTGGGCCTCCGGTTAATAGGTTAGTACCAAAAATAATATAAAAGTGGAAAATAAAGCCCAATATAGTCCAAAACAGTAGATAAAGTAGCATGGAGCAATCAAAAATTATAGATACGTTGGAGACGTATCAGCTTCTTTGGCATAGCCTTCTTTGGCTTGCTTGCAGAGGCCTCAGCAGTGGCAGCAGCAGCAGAGTCTTCGTTAAATTTCCTCACTGCTTCTCTTGCTTTTCTAGCCAACATGGCCTGGTGCTTGGCCCATTCATCAGGATAATCCTCACCGCGCTTGAGGCTGGTGAGATCTGCTTCTTGGCAGGTGCCAATGGAGGTCTTGAGTATGGAGGATTTAGAGCGAATTTCTTCATGTATTTGGGAGTAACGTATCTGTACTCCCTACAATAATCCTTGTATATATCATCAGGGATCTCAAAAGCAGTGTTGATTTCAGGTTTCTTTCCTCCCTTCTGTGGCTTCTTTATATCAGCCATTTTCTTCAGCTGAGGAATTTGAACAATGGAATTCTCTGAAGATGTATGCAAATTTTCTACGAGGAACACTGCAAATGAGTTAAGTTGATGAGAACCTAGTGATTCAGCAGCAGACATGTGTACCTGTGAACAGAGTATAGTTGCGAGGAATTTGGAGAGGTCATATGCGTTCTCAGAAGTTTTTTCAAAAGAAACAAGTTTGAGGAATTTGACCAGGCGAGTCTTGAAGAATTTCACTAATCGTTCTTTGTCTTAGGTTCCAGAGTTGTATAGATCAAAAATCCACACAATTGAGGAATCTTGAAGAAAAATTATTGCTTAGAGAAATGAATCAAGAGCAGATGACATGTGAGGTGTTTAGTGTGTGAGGATTTGAAGAATAAACACTTTTGAAGGTTTTGTAGCAAACATCTGAATCAATGAGGGTAGTAAAAATATCTTTTAATCACCCTGGACGAAGAACACGATGAACTAGGAAGTGTAGATGTGAAGCTCGTTGGTTCAGATCTTCCATGCCCTAACTTGGCAGAGGAAGACGACTATGGCGGCGGAGGAGTGAAGAAATCCGCAACCGGCCGCGAGTACGACGGCGACGAGGTCGAGGTAGTGCAACTCTTCCTCACCGGGGACGATGAAGTAGCGGTGGCGCTAGGGTTTGAGAAGCTCGAGTGGGAGAGAGAATGAGCGGTGGAAAAGTGAAGTGAGGAAGGGGAGGGGTATATATAGCCGTGGTGAAAAAACTGTTCACCCGAAGAAATTGGATGAACGTGCCCCCAGGCCCTTGTCATTTGCTTGACATGTGTCACCCACGTACTGAGAGGTGGCGATCGTGTGAGATCGTGGGTGAATAGATAAGTATTTCATGGATTGCGGGCAGTTTGAGCGGCAAACACCGAAAATTTGGATAAGATAAGTTTTAAACTTCCGTTCACAAATTCTTCAGCTCTCAAGGACACAATGAAGATTTTGAACGAGTTTCAAATAGAACGCACATGAAGAATTTGTGAATAGATTGGGTTGAGTACAACATAGAGGGGGAGGGGTCCGACCACATTCACTTAGCAGAGAAGGCAACTTGAAGAAATAACAATAAGTGAATGTTGTAGAGGATAGAAACTCATATATATATATATAGCCAATGAAGAAAAACGACGGAAACAGTGAAGATAATTCAAAGTTGAAGAATATGAACAACTGAGGAATTTCAAATACTAAGGAAAAAACTCAAATTTAAGGTTTTCAACTTTTGGTGGTGGCGTGACCCACCGTAGAAGAATGATGATTTCAAACACCGCGTACAATTGTCGTAGGGCTCTGAGAATCAAATTCTTCATTAATTTCTTCACACTTAGAGGGTTAGTCTTCATTGATTGAAGAAAAAAGTTACTTCGTGTGTTGCACATCTAAGTCATCAATTTTGCATAAGTGTTAGGATGAGTGTCCTTTTTAAAGAACATTCGAAGATTCTAAGAAATTTAGCTCACACTGCAACTTGATAAATCTCTTCTCATCCATGGGCTTTGTGAAGATATCAGCTAGCTAGTCTTCAGTCTTCATGTGCTCGATGGAGATGTCGCCCTTCAACACATGATCGCGAAGAAAATGTTGACGAATCAAAATGTGCTTTGTCTTCGAGTGCTGAACTGGGTTGTGAGCATTCTTGATGGCACTCTCATTGTCACAAAAGAGAGGCATATTCTTCAGGTTGATGCCGTGGTCCTTGAGGGTTTGCTTCATCCATAGCAATTATGCACAACACGAACCAGCAGCAATGTACTCAGCTTCAGCAGTAGACAATGCTACGTTGTTCTGTTTCTTCGAGGACCAACAGACCAAAGATTGTCCGAGGAAATGGCAAGTGCAAGATGTTGACTTGCGGTCCACACGGTCACCAGCATAGTCAGAGTCTGAATATCCAATGAGATCAAAAGCCGACCCCTTGGGGTACCATAGTCCAAGTGTTGGTGTGTGAGCTAGATATCGAAGAATATGCTTCATAGCCTTATGGTGTGACTCCTTCGGTGTAGCTTGAAATCGGGCACACATACAAACACTAAGCATAATATCTGGCCTAGATGCACATAAGTACAATAAAGAACCAATCATGGAGCGGTATACCTTTTGATCAAAGTCAATACCATTTTCATCCGTACATAGATGGCCATTTGTGGGCATAGGGATTTTGACGCCTTTGCAATCTTGCATGCCGAATTTCCTCAGTACATCCTTGAGGTATTTCTCTTGATATATGAATATGCCATTGTGCTGTCGACGAATTTGAAGACCTAAGAAGAATTTCAAATCTCCCATCATAGACATTTGATATTCTTCACTCATCATATAGGCAAATTCATCACTCTAATGTTGGTCAGTACAACCAAAGATAATATCATCAACATATATTTGGCACACAAACAGTTCACCATCATAAGATTTAGTGTAAAGAGTAGGGTCGAGTGAACCGGGTTTGAAGCCTTTCTTCATGAGAAATTCCTTCAAAGTATCATACCACACCTGAGGGGCCTGCTTGAGGCCATAGAGGGCCTTATTGAGTCTGAAGACTTTGTCAGGATGCTTAGGATCTTCAAAACCTGGGAGTTGAGCAACATATACTTCTTCCTCAAGCTTACCATTGAGGAATGCACTTTTCACATCCATTTGATATAGGATGATGTCATGATGGTTAGCATAAGCAAGTAATATGCAAATAGCCTCAAGTCTAGCAACAGGTGCAAAAGTTTCATCGAAATCAATTCCTTCAACCTGTGTGTAGCCTTGAGCTACAAGTCGTGCCTTATTCCTCACCACAAGGCCATTTTCATCTTGCTTGTTGCGGTAGATCCACTTTGTGCCAATGATATTGTGCTTGCGAGGATCTGCATGTTTAACCAGTTCCCAGACGTTGTTGAGCTCGAATTGATGCAATTCTTCTTGCATAGCCTGAATCCACTCAGGCTCCAGAAATGTTTCATCTACCTTAGTGGGCTCTGTGATAGAAACAAAAGCAAAGTGCCCACAAAAGTTAGACAAATGAGAAGCTCTTGAGCGTGCGAGAGGACCTGGAATGTTGATGTCACTGATGATTTTCTCAATCTGCACTTTATTTGCAACACGAGGATGAGCGGGTTGTCGTTGAGGAATTTGATCATCATTTTCTTCAGTATCATTTTCCTCAGGTGCATCAGCATGATGTTCTTCACGTTTTGGAATGACTTCTTCAACAGGTTCTTCAGTAGGAATGACATCCTCAGTAGCCTTGAACTTGATGGTTTCCTCAGGAGACTGTTCATCTAGCACAAGAGGTAGGTGCTCTCTTTGCAAGCCATTAGTTTCATCGAACCGCACATCTACAGTTTCAACAATCTTGTTAATAACATTGTTGAAGGCTCTGTAGGTGTGCGAGTCCTTTCCGTAACCAAAGACTTTGAAATAACTCAATTGGGTTTCTTGTCAGTGAGAAGTTCATAAGCAGTCTTCTTGAAGAATTTGTGAAGATATACCCTGTTGATGATGTGACATGCAGTATAAATTGCCTCAATCTAGAAGTGACGAGGCGTCTTGTACTCATCAAGCATAGTGCGAGCCATCTCAACAAGAGTTCTGTTCTTGCGCTCCACAATGCCATTCTGTTGAGGAGTATAAGGAGCAGATAACTCATGAGTAATACTAAGTTCGTCAAGATAGTCATCAAGACTAGAGTTCTTGAACTCAGTTCCATTGTCACTCCTGATGTGCTTGATCTTCACACCAAAGTTGGTTGAAGCCCTCGAGGAAAATCGTTTGAAGACTTCCTACACTTCATGTTTGTAAGTGACAATATGTACACAAGTGTAGCGAGAGTAATCACCAACAATAACAAAGCCATCGAGAGATGCATCATATGTGACTGCTGAGTAAAGATTAGGACCAAAGAGGTCCATGTGAAGCAATTCGAATGGTCGAGTAGTGGTCATGATAGTCTTCGCCAGATGTTTGGCTTGGTCATCTTTCCAGCTTCACAGGCTCCACACAAGTGATCCTTGAGGAATTTCACATTCTCGATGCCAATGACATGCTTCTTCTCCGCAAGCGTGTGCAGGTTCTTCTTTCTAGCATGACCAAGTCGTCGATGCCATAGCCAGCCTTTTGAAGCTTTGGCAAGTAGGCATACCGCTGGTTGTGGTCCTGTAGAGAAATCAACAATATATGGATCTCCTCTCCTAAAACCTTCGAAGACTTTGGAATGGTCAGCTTCCATGATCACAACACAACGATACTTGCCAAAGACAACAACCATATCAAGATCACAAAGCATTGATACATACATGAGTATCCTAAAGACTCGACAAGCATGACTTTGTCCATGTGTCGATCCTGTCACGGCCGGTTTTCCAATAAAAATATTTATTGATAAACCAGTCTTTTGAGTCCAGTATGAGAGAAATCCTCCTCACTGGTAGACAATTTCTTGATACAATAAGCCAGTAGCATAAAATATATTACAGGGTTGAACCGCGGTCGCTCAACCAAATTATTACAAGCACGCCAATAATCATACATAATGGCGGACAGGACACAGTGGTGTGGAGACATACTACTGACTCATGGATAGGTTGGTGGTGGAAAAGCACAGTGGGAAGGGAAATACAAGACTCTAAGAATATCATTTCATCGAACGTCGAGGTGAGGCTCGATAAATTTATTTGGTAGCGGAAGCGGATATAAAACAGTGGCCAAATCCAGGGTCGCACGAGACTGACTGGGACTCCTCTAAGTGTCGGACTCGCTATCGAACTCTTCATCCATGAGATCGCCTTCGTCAGCATCTGGCCAAATCAACAAGCCAGTGAGTACTTTGAAAGTACTCGCAAGACAGTTCAGACGTAAGATATAACAAATGCGTGCATGGATGCAACATGATTAATTCCTTAATGCACAATAAATAAAATTGGCATAACGGGTAAGTAAAAAGGGAAACGGCGGTATTCCGCCTGAAATTCCACAGAACATAAATAAGGACCGATCGGGTGTCTGAAGCGACGCCTCGAAAGGTGAACAAATAAAAATAAGGAAATGATGCCACAGTCGGGCATCTTAGCGACACCACATAAAGGGCTTTAAAAGAAATGCCACGATCGGATGTCTGAGCGACATCGCAGAAAGGGCTTTAAAAGTAATGCCACAGTCGAACGTCTGAGCGACATTGCAGAAAGGGCTTTAAAAGAAATGCCATAGTCGGACGTCTGAGCGACATCGCAGAAAGGGCTTTAAATGAAATGCCACAGTCGGACGTCTGAGCGACATTGCAAAAAGGGCTTTAAAAGAAATGCCACAGTCGGACGTCTGAGCGACATCGCCGAAAGGGCTTTAAATGAAATGCCACAGTCGGACGTCTGAGCGACATCGCAGAAAGGGCTTTAAATTCACCAGTAAACAATACTCATAATAAACATTCAATCCATGAGAATAAACGGGTTGGTCCATCCACAGGGATAATCATTCAATCGGACTTAGCACTCATGCGATTCACCGGAGTCTCTGTCATCAAAGCTGACAATTGATTAGGATAAGATGGAACGAAACTTGACATGGAAGAGATGATTTGGAGGAATATATGACTCTGCAGAGTTTGTACAAAATTTTTCCCACAGTCAACGGATTTCCGTAGTCACGAAGGACTAGTTCCGTTTATGGTATTTTGGAAGAAAACACAGCTAACCGGTACACACCCATCCTACCTCTCGATGCTAGGAATCACCCTAGTCATCGTCCAAGAAAAAACTTTTGAGACGGGGAGATCACAATCTCGAATAGCATGGGATCAAATTTATATACGCGCGCTCTAAGGGGTGCCCCCCTCTCGGTCCCAACCGGAAACACCCATGCCCCCTGACCGGATGACTGGCTTTAATCTAGGGCCATGGAACTATCATCACGGCCTCTCCTCTTTGGTGTGTACCATGAAAGTGGTTTGCAACTTACTAAACCATATTCCTTGCGGAAAACATGTGGTAGTACAAGGAAGGAAATGATAGGTACTGGACCGATATGGTTTGACACTGAAGTCACATAGTCTGGCGTAAGACCGGCATGCTACAACACTGCCATCGTACCCATCCTCATGCCAACACATGGCCATTCATATTCACATTCATCCACGTATGGATCATTGAACTCACTCACCTTATTATCACATAAAATAACGTTCATCGGTATGCTTACCAACATGCCATGAAACTAACTAAATGCAAAACATGCTGAGACACTCATCATATCAAGATTTCAAACATGCTTGCCTGGTTCAGAGTAGTCGGAGCCTAGCTCGGTGAAGTTCGCGGCTCCGTCACCTCCTTCGGTATCTACGGTTTAAAGAAAATATATGCGCTAACGTAAATACCAAGGAGAGCACAGAAGGTAAACCAAATATTTTTCAAATAAATCTGATAAAAAACTAGACAAAATTTTAAAGAGAACAGAAAAAGAATCAATCAAAAATACTTTTCTGATTAAAAGTTATAAGGGTTTTTGTCCAGGGACTTATCTGTAATGAAACAGAAGATTTCCAGGGGCTAGTTCATAAAAACAGAAAACGCTTCGGTAGAGACTACGCCAGCCCGAAGAGAAAACGCATTTGGCAGTAGGCGTTTTCAGATAACGCTTCGTTTAGAAAGGACAGAGAGGCTGACAGCGGGTCCCACTTGTCATGTTTAAATTTTCAAATGGGAGGGACGAGGCTCGTCGGCTCCCGAGAGCTGCTGTGGTCGCCGGCGGCGATCCACGACGAGGCATGGGGATCAGAGGTTACCAATGTGCTCACCGTGTCCTTCCGCAACGGTGGGTGGTGGTGTTGGTCGCCGGTGAGCACCACGTCGACGGCGGTCTCAACTCCGGCGGACGGTGGTTCGGGCGTGGATGGAGCTCGTCGGAGAGGGCTGCAAAGATTAAATTGAGGTGGGGGTTAGACTACTGGGTGCAAGAGAGGGCTACGGACGAGGTTTGGGCGCCGGAGGTGGCCTCACCGAAGTGAATCGAGCTGGAGGCCGAGGCGGATCGGGGCGGCCGGAGCTGGGGAAGGAGATCTCCTCGAGGTCCCCCTAGTGGCCTGGCGGGGCTTTGGTGAGGAGTGGTGATGCTGCGTGCACGAGGGTGAGCTCGGGGCCCTTTTTATAGGCGGCCCGAGGCGGTTGCCGTGAACGGAGATTTCCGGCGAGCGATTACGGTGGTGCAGTGCTCGGTCGGGGTGGTTAGGGAGTAGAGCGTCATCATGGAGGTTCAATGGGTCCGTTTTAGTGCTAAACTGGCTGGGGTTTGGGTGTTTGGGTCGAGCTCGACGGAACGGGGTGGCGCGGGCCCGTCGGCAGCAGAGAGCGCGCTCCGTGCGTGCTGCGCCACGGCGACGGTGCCGCATGCGTGCGCTGGCACGGAGAAGGCCACGCGGAGCCACCAGAGGATTTGGGCGGTGCCGAACGGCGTTGCGCCGCCGTTCTCCTCCCTGTCGGCCGTTACGGGGAGCCGGCCGCCGCAAGACACGTCGGCGCAGGCGGGCCAGGGCGCCACCGACGCCAGGGTCGCGCCAAGTGCGCGTGTGAAGCTTCGGACAAGCAAGCGAGGCCGCGAGCAACGTGCCAAGTGCACAGTGGCCGCGTGACTGAAACTGTCGAAACTGAAAACTGAATTTCTGAAAGTGTAAGGAAAACAGTGCATGCAAGGTGCTCGACAGAATGATCCAGGCATGTAGGGATTTTTCCTTGAGCTGATTTTTGGTGTAGTGGCTTCTCATTGCTCAAATAGGCTGCCTGAATTTTGGTGGAATTTTTGGAGGAGTGTAGATATGAATTTCACCAAATTTGGCAAATCTGGTCCAAACTTGCAGAGACTGGATTTTGAAAATTTTGAAAAGAGAAGGAGTGGATCAAGATGGTTTTGGGTTATGGATGCTAAGGACAATCCAGGAGAATTGGTTTGAGGTCAAAACTCAAATGCAATAGGGCACTTGCTTTGAAAATCTCTCAGGCTCCAAATAATTTTCAGAATTGAATTGAGGGGAAAAATAATTAGAATAAAAATCCAAAACCAGTTTGGATTAGTTGGGACAGAGAATTTAGGTTGATCACAAGTTGTAGGGGAGGTTTTGGAGGGGTTTTACCACATGGGCAAAAATGCCAAGTCATGGTGGTTCCAAGATATGAAAATCCCAAATTTTCATAGAGCTTCACTTAAAAAAAATCTCTCCTCAAAACCACAAAGTTTTTGATAAAAACCAAATAAAAAATTTTGGAGTGTCACAACACCTACCCCCTTAGGAAAAATCTCGTCCCCGAGATTTCAGCTGATCCTTAAATAAGTGTGGATGCTCTGTCCGAAGAAAATCCTCGCTTTCCCAAGTTGCTTCACTGTCGGTGTGATTGCTCCACTGGACTTTGAAAAACATGATGGTTTTCTGTCGGGTCCTCCTTTCAGACTCCTCTAATATTCTTATGGGACGTTCTCGATAAGTGAGGTCTGGCTGTATGTCAATGTTCTCATGAGATACTTGTTTCTCTGGGTTGCTTACGCACTTCCTTAATTGAGAGACGTGGAACACGTCGTGAATGTCGGACAAGTCTTCGGGTAAGTCTAGCTGGTAGGCTACAGTGCCTCTTCGTGCCACTATGCAAAATGGTCCAATGAATCTTGGTGCTAATTTTCCTTTAATCTTAAGCCGTTGCAATCCTCTCATCGGGGATACTCTCAAGTATACGAATTCACCGGGTTCGAAGCTGACCCTACGATGTTTCTGATCATAATAACTTTTCTATCGACTTTGAGCGGTCTTAAGTCGGTCCCTGATTAGCTTGACTTTTTCCTCGGCTTCTCTGAGCATATCTGGTCCGAAGATGCGGCTGTCTCCGGTCTCTGACCAATTTAACGGGGTACGACATCTCCTTCCGTATAGGGCTTCGAAAGGAGCCATTTGCAGGCTGGCCTGGTAACTGTTGTTGTATGCGAACTCGGCATATGGCAGGCTGTCCTCCCAACTGGTTCCATAGGTGAGGACACATGCTCTCAGCATGTCTTCTAAAACCTGGTTTACGCGTTCTGTTTGTCCATCAGTCTGTGGATGGTATGCGGTACTGAAGGCTAGTTGGGTTCCCAGAGCCTGTTGTAATTGCTCCCAAAATCTTGAGACGAACTGAGTGCCTTTGTCGGAAATTATAGTCTTCGGGACACCGTGCAGACAGACTATGCGGGAAAGATAAATCCTGGAAAGCCTCTGAGTGGTGTAGGTTGTCTTCACTGGAATAAAGTGTGCTACTTTGGTCAACCTGTCAGTGATGACCCATATGGCATCATTCCCGTGTCGTGACTGAGGTAATCCGACAATAAAATCCATCCCTATTTCATCCCATTTCCACTTAGGTATTTTGTTAGGTTGCAGTAGTCCGGCTGGTCTCTGATGTTCAGCTTTTATGCGTTGACATGAGTCGCAACATGCAATGAAAGCGGCTATGTCCCTCTTCATACCGTGCCACCAAAATCTTTCCTGAATATCCTTATACATTTTGGTTCCTCCAGGGTGGCTCGAATATGGAGTGGTGTGTGCTTCAGTTAAAACTTGCTGTTTAAGGTCTTCTATGTTTGGCACGCATAGCCTTTCTCCGTACCATAATATTCCTTCATTGTCTATGACGAATTCCGAGGCCTTGCCCATACTCAACTTCCTTTTAATTCCTTTAATGCTGGGGTGACCGGACTGAGCCTCTTTAATTTTCTCCACAAGGTGTGGTTGTATTTCCAAGTTTGATATGGTGCCTTCTGCTACCATTATCAAGTTGAGCTTGACAAATTCTTGATGGAATTCGGGCCTCAAGCTGTGCAGATAGTTCCCGTCGGAGCTGGGGTTCCGACTCAGGGCATCGGCCACTACGTTTGCTTTCCCTGGATGGTAATGGATACCAACATCGTAATCCTTTACCAATTCTAACCAGCGGCGTTGCCGTAAATTTAGTTCTGGCTGCGTAAAAATGTATTTGAGGCTTTTGTGATCCGTATATATCTCACATCGATTCCCATGTAGAAAATGCCTCCATTCCTTGAGTGCATGAATAACTGCTGCCATTTCTAAATCATGAGTGGGATAATTTTCCTCGTGTTTGCGAAGTTGCCTTGAAGCGTAGGCGACAACCTTGCCTTCTTGCATCAACACGCATCCGAGACCCTTTCTGGATGCGTCACAAAATACTTCAAAATTCTTGTGTATATCGGGTACAATTAATACTGGTGCTGTTGTTAATTTCCGCTTTAGCTCTTGGAAACTTTTCTCGCAGGCTTCTATCCATTCAAACTTCTTATCTTTCTTGAGTAACTGTGTCATAGGCTTGGATATGGTGGAAAATCCTTCAATAAATCTGCGGTAATACCCTGCCATTCCCAAGAAACTTCGTATGTCTGTTACGCTGGCTGGTGACTTCCAGTCAAGTACGGCCTTGACTTTCTCTGGGTCCACTGCTATACCGTCTTGAGTCAGCACGTGGCCTAGAAAACCTACTTGTCTTAGCCAAAATTCGCACTTGCTGAACTTGGCATACAATTGGTGTTTCCTTAGCTCTCCTAGTACAATCCTGAGATGTTCTGCGTGCTCTTCTGGTGTTTTGGAGTATACCAGAATATCGTCGATGAATACTATGACGAATTTGTCCATAAACTTCATAAATACTTTGTTCATGAGGTGAACAAAATATGCCGGGGCGTTAGTTAATCCAAATGGCATCACTGTGAACTCGTACAGTCCATATCTGGAGGTGAAGGCTGTTTTGGGGATATCTTCCGTTCGTACCTTCAATTGATGGTATCCTGACCTTAAGTCAATTTTTGAGAATACCTTGGCCTGAGCAAGTTGATCAAACAAATCGTTTATCCTTGGCATCGGGTATTTGTTTTTGACTGTGACCATGTTAAGTGCTCGATAGTCGATACACAATCTCAGCGTTCCATCCTTCTTCTTGGCAAATAAAATTGGTGATCCCCAAGGTGAGGAGCTGGCCCGAATGTATCCTTTATCCAGTAATTCCTTTATTTGCTTCTTCAATTCGATCAACTCGGATGGTGCCATTCTGTATGGTTTCTTGTATATGGGGGTGGTTCCTGGTGCTAGCTCAATGCGGAATTCTATTTCTCGATCTGGTGGCATGCCTGGCAGCTCTTCAGGGAATACATCTGGAAATTCACACACTACTGGAACCTTGTTTAGCTCAGGAACGTCCACCTTATTTAATCTCGGTTGCCGGGGTCTTTTTCCTTCCTTGGCTGATACTCTTATTGTCTTCCCTTGGTGGTGTGTGAGAATCACGGTCCTGTTGAAACAGTCGATAAAACCTTTATTGGTGGTTAGCCAATCCATCCCTAGGATGACATCCAGTCCTTTATTTTCCAATACAATAAGATTTGCGTAAAACTCCAATCCTTCAAACTCAATGACCACATTCTAACAGTAATTCTGAGAAACTTGCTGAATCCCGGGGGACTTGATTATTATGGATTTCTCCAAAGGAAGCATCGAAAAATTATTTTGCAAAGCAAAACTTTTCGAGATGAAAGAGTGAGAAGCTCCAGAATCAAACAAAACCATTGCAGGTATTGTGTTGACAGGAAACGTACCGAGTACGATATCCGGAGCATTTTGTGCCTCCTCTTTGGTTACGTGGTTCAGATGACCCTTCCTGTGGTTATTGTTGGGATTGAAATTGTTTCGTTTGGGCGCTGAATTATTGCCGCCGTTGTTCGGCTTTGGGGTTGAGTTCCTTGGCTTGGGGCACTGTTTGGCATAATGCCCTTCTTCTCCACAAGCGTAACAAGTAACGCCGGGGCGATAGGTGAATTCCTTGTCCCTTGCATGAAAATTCTTGATTGGGCGTGAGACATTGGATGAGAATTTGGGTGTCCCACCCTTTTTAAAATCTATCTTGCTTCGGTGATTGCGAGTGTGATTAGTCTGGTCCCTTTTTCGCTTGCGGATATCTTCCAGACTGCGTCTCTCATTTTCCAGAGTAATGGCCTTGTCCACCAGCGTTTTAAAATCAGGAAAAGTGTGCATGACCAGTTGGCATTTAAGTGCGGGCGCCAGACCGTCAAGGAATTTCTCCATCTTCTTGATTTCAGTCATACGCTCCTCATTGGCGTAGCGGGATAATAGGGTAAATTGACTGTTGTAATCTGACACTGTCATGTTCCTTTGTTTGAGGTCATCAAATTCTCTCTTCTTGATTTTCATAATACTCTTAGGAATATGTGCACCACGGAAACCTTCCTTGAAATCATCCCAGGTTATGTCATTTTCGTTGGGATGCATGTGCAGAAAATTCTCCCACCACGATGCGGCTGCTCCTGTGAGATAGTGTGGAGCATATAGTACTTTCTCGAGATCTGAACACTTTGCAATAATTAATTTCCTCTCCATATCTCGAAGCCAATCCTCGGCTTCAAGAGGCTTGTCAGTGTGAGAAAATGTTTGAGGACGTGTCTTCTGTAGCTCAGATAACTTGGAATGTTGATGATACTGTCCATGATGATTCCCCATGTTGATGACTTGGTTCATCATCTCGCGATGTTGTTGCTGACTCTGTTCATAAAGGCGGCACATTTGTGAAAGTGCCGATTCACTGCCTTGTTGGCTTGACTGTCCCTGAGTGAACTCATTGTTGGGTTGAGTATCATGAATTTCCTCTGGTGGAGTTGGCATGGAACGTGTCCAAGGACGAGACATTTTTCACTCTGGGAAAAGTATTTTTGTAAAACTCTTAAGAAAAGCGGAAAGAGTCGCAAAAATAAAACCATAAATGCATAAAGCTGGCAGATATTATTAAATACCCAAGCTTACTTGAGAAAAACAAATCGACTTGCGCACGGAGAAGGACTGCTCATTACATATCTTACACGCGGGCGGTAATTATACAGTACATCACTCAGGATATGCGTACATAATCCTGACATGTTATTAAGGCTAGTGCACTTCTCTAGATCCTACATGATGCGCAAACGGCTACTTCTCACAGCCTATGCACTTATCTTACAAAGTGGTACAATACACGGCAGCTAAGCGTACTTAGGCAGAGATGTTGACGATCTCCCTTGCCCTACCGAGGGCGAGGTGTAGCGAGGTTGGGGACTCGACTTCCTCCTCGCTAATGGGCTCCATACGTGTAGTGGTGCGCAGAGCGGGCGGAGCGGTTGCCAGGGGCGGAGCATCACGTACAGGAGTGGGCGCGAAGGTTGGTGTAGTGCGCGCTGGAGTGGGTGCAATGACTTGGTTAAATTCTTCGGTAGAAGGCAGGCGACGAGTAGGCGTAAAAGATGCTAATGACGAGACAAAAGTCAGTGGCGGAGCGATGGGTAGGAGCACCCTCCTGTTGGCAGCACAGCCATGGACTGAGTCCATGTGGGTAGCTACGAAGTCGTCCACCAGGTTGTCGAAGGCTGCCTCCAGGGCCCGGAGATACTCAATGAGCATCTCAAAAGCCCTCGTCTCGTTCTCCTCTGGGGCAGGAGTATGCGTAGTGACATGTGTAAGGCACATGGCACGGAAGATAATGGTAACGACGAGTCTTCATCACGGGAAGGACATCCCTGAGACGAGCTATCGCCTCGCAGGCTGCCATCTGCATAGCATGCCTCTCCGTAGGCATGGCTCTTCCCATGAACCGGAAGCGGCGTAACTCACCACGCCCTACCCTGAACTGCACCGCGGCCTGGTGCATGGTCAGACTGTCGTTGACTCGGTGCTGGTAGAGGGTGAAGACTGGGCGCACGGATGGCCCCATCGCGACCTGAACGATGGAAGAAAGAAGCTTGACGAACCCATCGGGCACGTTGGCGAAGGTCTGAGACTCGCAGCTGACGTCGGCCATCTACAAAAGTAGGCAAAATTCTGCAGGGTCAGATCATAAATTTATGCTGACTGACAGAAAATGACTACAATTGCAAAAGCATAAAATAGCCCTGTGATGCTAATAACTAATTAGCGATCGCACCTAGTGGCTTCCTAAAGTCAGCCTGGCTCTGGTACCAAGCTTGTCACGGCCGGTTTTCCAATAAAAATATTTATTGATAAACCAGTCTTTTGAGTCCAGTATGAGAGAAATCCTCCTCACTGGTAGACAATTTCTTGATACAATAAGCCAGTAGCATAAAATATATTACAGGGTTGAACTGTGGTCGCTCAACCAAATTATTACAAGCACGCCAATAATCATACATAATGGCGGACAGGACACAGTGGTGTGGAGACATACTACTGACTCATGGATAGGTTGGTGATGGAAAAGCACAGCGGGAAGGGAAATACAAGACTCTAAGAATATCATTTCATCGAATGTCGAGGTGAGGCTCGATAAATTTATTTGGTAGCGGAAGCGGATATAAAACAGTGGCCAAATCCAGGGTCGCACGAGACTGACTGGGACTCCTCTAAGTGTCGGACTCGCTATCGAACTCTTCATCCATGAGATCGCCTTCGTCAGCATCTGGCCAAATCAACAAGCCAGTGAGTACTTTGAAAGTACTCGCAAGACAGTTCAGACGTAAGATATAACAAATGTGTGCATGGATGCAACATGATTAATTCCTTAATGCACAATAAATAAAATTGGCATAACGGGTAAGTAAAAATGGAAACGGCGGTATTCCGCCTGAAATTCCACAGAACATAAATAAGGACCGATCGGGTGTCTGAAGTGACGCCTCGAAAGGTGAACAAATAAAAATAAGGAAATGATGCCACAGTCGGGCATCTTAGCGACACCACATAAAGGGCTTTAAAAGAAATGCCACGGTCGGATGTCTGAGCGACATCGCAGAAAGGGCTTTAAAAGTAATGCCACAGTCGGACGTCTGAGCGACATCGCAGAAAGGGCTTTAAAAGAAATGCCACAGTCGGACGTCTGAGCGACATCGCAGAAAGGGCTTTAAATGAAATGCCACAGTCGGACGTCTGAGCGACATCGCAGAAAGGGCTTTAAAAGAAATGCCACAGTCGGACGTCTGAGCGACATCGCAGAAAGGGCTTTAAATGAAATGCCATAGTCGGACGTCTGAGCGACATCGCAAAAAGGGCTTTAAAAGAAATGCCACAGTCGGACGTCTGAGCGACATCGCAGAAAGGGCTTTAAATGAAATTTCACAGTCGGACGTCTGAGCGACATCGCAGAAAGGGCTTTAAATTCACCAGTAAACAATACTCATAATAAACATTCAATCCATGAGAATAAACGGGTTAGTCCATCCACAGGGATAATCATTCAATCGGACTTAGCACTCATGCGATTCACCGGAGTCTCTGTCATCAAAGCTGACAATTGATTAGGATAAGATGGAACGAAACTTGACAAGGAAGAGATGATTTGGAGGAATATATGACTCTGCAGAGTTTGTACAAAATTTTTCCCACAGTCAACGGATTTCCGTAGTCACGAAGGACTAGTTCCGTTTATGGTATTTCGGAAGAAAACATAGCTAACCGGTACACACCCATCCTACCTCTCGATGCTAGGAATCACCCTAGTCATCATCCAAGAAAAAACTTTTGAGACAGGGAGATCACAATCTCGAATAGCATGGGATCAAATTTATATACGCGCGCTCTAAGGGGTTCCCCCCTCTTAGTCCCAACCGGAAACACCCATGCCCCCTGACCGGATGACTGGCTTTAATCCAGGGCCATGGAACCATCATCACGGCCTCTCCTCTTTGGTGTGTACCATGAAAGTGGTTTGCAACTTACTAAACCATATTCCTTGCGGAAAACATGTGGTAGTACAAGGAAGGAAATGATAGGTACTGGACCGATATGGTTTGACACTGAAGTCACATAGTCTGGCGTAAGACAGGCATGCTACAACACTGCCATCGTACCCATCCTCATGCCAACACATGGCCATTCATATTCACATTCATCCACATATGGATCATTGAACTCACTCACCTTATTATCACATAAAATAACGTTCATCGGTATGCTTACCAACATGCCATGAAACTAACTAAATGCAAAACATGCCGAGACACTCATCATATCAAAAGTTCAAACATGCTTGCCTGGTTCAGAGTAGTCGGAGCCTAGCTCGGTGAAGTTCGCGGCTCCGTCACCTCCTTCGGTATCTACGGTTTAAAGAAAATATATGCGCTAACGTAAATACCAAGGAGAGCACAGAAGGTAAACCAAATATTTTTCAAATAAATCTGATAAAAAACTAGACAAAATTTTAAAGAGAACAGAAAAAGAATCAATCAAAAATACTTTTCTGATTAAAAGTTATAAGGGTTTTTGTCCAGGGACTTATCTGTAATGAAACAGAAGATTTCCAGGGGCTAGTTCATCAAAACAGAAAACGCTTCGGTAGCGACTACGCCAGCCCGAAGAGAAAACGCATTTGGCAGTAGGCATTTTCAGATAACGCTTCGTTTAGAAAGGACAGAGAGGCTGAGAGCGGGTCCCACTTGTCATGTTTAAATTTTCAAATGGGAGGGACGAGGCTCGTCGGCGCCCGAGAGCTGCTGTGGTCGCCGGCGGCGATCCACAGCGAGGCATGGGGATCAGAGGTTACCAATGTGCTCACCGTGTCCTTCCGCAATGGTGAGTGGTGGTGTTGGTCGCCGGTGAGCACCACATCGACGGCGGTCTCAACTCCGGCGGACGGTGGTTCGGGCGTGGATGGAGCTCGTCGGAGAGGGCTGCAAAGATTAAATTGAGGTGGGGGTTAGACTACTGGGTGCAAGAGAGGGCTACGGACGAGGTTTGGGCGCCGGAGGTGGCCTCACCAAAGTGAATCGAGCTGGAGGCCGAGGCGGATCGGGGCGGCCGGAGCTGGGGAAGGAGACCTCCTCGAGGTCCCCCTAGTGGCCTGGCGGGGCTTTGGTGAGGAGTGGTGATGCTGCGTGCACGAGGGTGAGCTCGGGGCCCTTTTTATAGGCGGCCCGAGGCGGTTGCCGTGAACGGAGATTTCCGGCGAGCGATTACGGTGGCGCAGTGCTCGGTCGGGGTGGTTAGGGAGCCGAGCGTCATCACGGAGGTTCAATGGGTCCGTTTTAGTGCTAAACTGGCTGGGGTTTGGGTGTTTGGGTCGAGCTCGACGGAACGGGGTGGCGCGGGCCCGTCGGCGGCAGAGAGCGCGCTCCGTGCGTGCTGCGCCACGACGACGGTGCCGCATGCGTGCGCTGGCACGGAGAAGGCCACGCGGAGCCAGCAGAGGATTTGGGCGGTGCCGAACGGCGTTGCGCCGCCGTTCTCCTCCCTGTCGGCCGTTACGGGGAGCCGGCCGCCGCAAGACACGCCGGTGCAGGCGGGCCAGGGCGCCACCGACGCCAGGGTCGCGCCAAGTGCACGTGTGAAGCTTCGGACAACCAAGCGAGGCCGCGAGCAACGTGCCAAGTGCACTGTGGCCGCGTGACTGAAACTGTCGAAACTGAAAACTGAATTTCTGAAAGTGTAAGGAAAACAGTGCATGCAAGGTGCTCGACAGAATGATCCAGGCATGTAGGGATTCTTCCTTGAGCTGATTTTTGGTGTAGTGGCTTCTCATTGCTCAAATAGGCTGCCTGAATTTTGGTGGAATTTTTGGAGGAGTGTAGATATGAATTTCACCAAATTTGGCAAATCTGGTCCAAACTTGCAGAGACTGAATTTTGAAAATTTTGAAAAAAGGAGGAGTGGATCAAGATGGTTCTGGGTTATGGATGCTAAGGACAATCCAGGAGAATTGGTTTGAGGTCAAAACTCAAATGCAATAGGGCACTTGCTTTGAAAATCTCTCAGGCTCCAAATAATTTTCAGAATTGAATTGAGGGGAAAAATAATTAGAATAAAAATCCAAAACCAGTTTGGGTTAGTTGGGACAGAGAATTTAGGTTGATCACAAGTTGTAGGGGAGGTTTTGGAGGGGTTTTACTGTCACAACCTAGCTAGTCATGCATTAGAGTGTTGCATCATGTTTACTCTTTCATCAGAAACTTGAAATGGGGATGACAGAACCCCCAGTCCCCTCTGAAACCAACTAGGGTTACTAAAATAATTTTTCAATGAACCTGAAATGCCCTTCTAAAATGCCCATCATTTTTGTCTTGGTTCAGAACCTCTGCCAAAAATGGTGCACATTTTCCTAGGCCATCCTAGGGTTTTTGAATTAAATCATAAATATTTGAATTTGGGCATTTAAAATAATATAAAATATTTAAATGCTCAAATATCTCCAAACTAAAATGTTTCATGTTGGAAATAATCCAACTATGGGCCAGGAATAGTTTGGTGATTTTTGAACTAGCCTAGGTATTTTATTTAATTCACCAAAGTTGCAGAAGTATTAGAAAAACAGAAAACAAAAGAAAATGAAAAAAACTTACCTGGCGCCTGCCCCGGCCCACCTGCCGGCCCAGCCCAGCACCGCTCCAGCGAGCTGCTTGCCGGCCAGGCAGGCAGGCAGGTGCCCGAGGGCGACCGCGGCGTGCGCCACGCACCTGCTCGCCGCCTCGCCACTCCCCTCGCCAGGTGACGTCGAGGATCGGCCTCTCTCTCTCCCCCGAACCCCCCAGACACCCCTATCCTCTCCAGCTCCTCCCCCTCGCACGCCCCAGCCATGGCCGACGCCATCGCCGCCACCCCCTCGCCGTAGCCACGCCCTCCGACCACCCCACGCCGTCTCACCGTGTCCAGGAGCTCCGCCGCTGTCCACTTCATCGAGCAGCCGAGCCCCGAGCGCTCGCAACGCCCGAGACCACCGCACCGACCTCGCCCGAGCTCACCGTCGCCGGAGATCCCCTTCAACGCCGTCGTCGCTCCGGTCCATCTCCGGCCGCACCAAGGACTCCGTCGCACTCACTGTGAGCTTAGCCATCTTTC
Organism: Triticum dicoccoides; assembly: GCF_002162155.2. NCBI lineage: Eukaryota > Viridiplantae > Streptophyta > Magnoliopsida > Poales > Poaceae > Triticum > Triticum dicoccoides. The sequence goes on along the minus strand of NC_041383.1, from coordinate 143,865,622 downwards.
CCTCCCTTCCGTTCTTGCTCCCGAGCCGTGTAGCAACCTCCCGGAGCTCAACCGCACCCACCGCCGTGGACCTCGTCGCCGACGTGCTCCCGGTCATCCTCCGGCCACAAGATGGTGTCCATCTTACTCACAAAGTTCCGCAGCACCTAGCTAGCTACTCCACGAGCCTCACCGAACCCTCTAGCGTCAAGTTCGTCTTCGGCCGAACCCCGGTGGCCGCCAAGGTCGTCGCCGGCGCCAACTCCGGCCACCCCGACCCCAACGGACTCCGCCAAGAGCTGCGGTTTGTCCTCAGCTCCACTCCGGTGGTCTCCGCGGCCCATTTGGTGGCCGGAATAGCCAAAACCACTCCCGCCGCCGCGTCGGGCTCGCCGGCGGCTAAACGCCGGTGCAGCCGACCCGGGTTTGACCACGGGTGGGCCCTGGTTGACTCCCCTGAGTCAATGATAGGTGGGGCCCAGCCCTGTTAATTAAACAGGATTAGTTTTAATTAAGTTTTAATTAAAATAATCACCCTGACATGCGGGACCCACTGTCAGGTTTGACCTGGACCAGTTCCGTTGACCTGCTGACGTCACACTGACGTCAGGCTGACGCAGTAATTGATTTTCTGGATTTAATTTAAATCAGGAAATTCCAGAATATTATTTAAACTTCAAAAATTCATAACTTTTATTCTGTAACTCCAAATTGGACAAATTATATATGAAAAATGATCAGAAAAATCCAATCTATCCATCTGTACTATTTTCATGCATGATCAAACAAGTTAAATTGATGTTTAAAGCAGAACAAGGAAAAGCACTTTAAAAGGCCATATTTGAATTTGAAATTTGAATCCTTGATTCAAATTTGTTCAAACCCTTCTGGTTTTAGTTGCATTAGCCCAATACACTCATTTTGCCATGACTCATGCGTGCATCATATTGTTGCATACTGTTTGGTAATGTTTGTGAATCAGTGCTCTCTGCGGCAGGTTCTGTCCCCGAAGAGTACCCTGATTACCCTAGCGAAGAACCGTATCAGTGCATCGAACCATCAGGCAAGCAACCAACCATTTGATCATATCGATACAATCCCATGTTCTCGCTCCTGCTCTCTTTTACTGCATTAAGACAACGCGATTCAAACTGCTGTGTGCTACGGTAGTTGAACCCATTTCCTCTGCATGACCTGTCATTGCCACAGTAACTAGATGAAACTCACTAGCATGTGTAGGAGTTGATTGAGCCATATGTATGTGTTGTTCCTACCTTGCTATGCCTGCTATGCTTAGAGTCGTGTCAGGTCTGGTTCATCTGGGTGATGGGCTAGAGTGAAATGATTATGTCGGTAATGAGAGTGGTGTGGTGAACACGATTTGGTAAAGGTATCGATGAGAGGCCATGTAGGAGTACATGGTGGGTTGTTTCATTGAAGCCGACCTTAAGCACTGAGATTTGTATGCGTGATTTAAGATACAGCTACTACCATGCATTGGGCCCTGAAATATGACCCCGCTCGACTTCTTATTCACCCTAGCTCTCTGTCCAGGAGTTGCAAGTAGTTTCTGGTGTTTGTAGCCTACTGGAGGCCGTGGACAGCGCTGACCGTAGGGGTGGGCTGTGATGCGGTAGGTACGTGGCCGGGTGTACCGAATACCCGTTAGGTATCTCGGGAACCCTGTTCACATCGTTCGGGGCCATATGGGAAACCTCGGCCGGACTCCCTGCGGATGGAACCTGGATAGGCGATAAACCTGGACTGGAGGCTTAGGTGATTAGGTAGGTCGTGGCCGACACCCACGTTGGGCTTCCGCTTGAAGGTTGCCGAGTACATGTCGTGTAAACGACGGTAAGTGGTGAGAGCGTGTATGAAGAAGTACCCCCTGCAGGGTTAACATGATCTATTCGAATAGCCGCGTCCGCGGTAAAGGACTACTTGGTTGCCTATACAGTTCATAGACAAGTAAATGGAAACTACTAAAAGCCTCAAGACAAGTGTGAGTGCCGAGGATGGCTCTTCCGTAGGAAGACGGAGATGGATCCTCGGTAGTGTATTGAATTGGTGAGTAGTGGACTCGTGTGCGCAAAACCATTTCAAGTTGGAGTATCGTAGGATAGCCTAGCCAAGAGTCAAAGCTGGCTTGCTGCAATAACTCCACCAACCCTTCTTGATACTATGCATGTATGTAGGATCTGATGTAAGTCTTGCTGAGTACCTTTGTACTCATGTTGCTATAATCTACATTTTTACAGAAGACGTGCAACCCCTTCTGATGGGTTCTATGTAGACGTTGACATCAACGAATAGGCTAAAGACCCAGGTGGTGACCCTGAGCTTGTGAAGGACCACGTAGTATAGCTAGGTTTTCCAAGCCTCTTTTATTTTACTAGTTGTCTGTACTCAGACAAGTTACTTCCGCTGCTGGTTTGTATGACTGTATGACTTGTATGTGGGGTCGTGAGACCCGTACCTTTGTGTATGTTATGTATGGCTCACTGAGCCTTAAATAAAGTACTTGTGTCATAGAGTCATGTTGTGATGCTTCGTTGTATTTGCACATATCGAGCATATTGTGTGTATGATTGAAATGCTTGGTATGTGTGGGATCTGACTATCTAGTTGTTTATCTTTAGTAGTCTCTCTTACCGGGAAATGTCTCCTAGTGTTGCCGCCGAGCCATGGTAGCTTGCTACTGCTCTGGAACACTTAGGCTGGCCGGCATGTGTCCTTCTTCGTTCCTGTGTCTGTCCCTTCGGGGAAATGTCACGCTTTGAGTACCGGAGTCCTGTTAGCCCGCTACAGCCCGGTTTACCGGAGTCCTGCTAGCCCAGTGCTACAGCCCGGACCCACTTGCTGATGACCGACACGTTCGAAGCTGGGTCATGGATGCCTGTCCCTGTAAGTCTGTGCCACTTTGGGTTTACGACTAGTCATGTCAGCCCGGGCTCTTTATCATATGGATGCTAGCGACACTATCATATACGTGAGCCAAAAGGCGCAAACGGTCCCGGGAAAAGGTAAGACGACACCCGTGGGGATACCGTGCGTGAGGCCGCAAAGTGATATGAGGTGTTACCAGCTAGATCGATGTGACATCGAGTCGGGGTCCTGACAGCGTTGGCATCAGAGCCGGACTGCTTGTAGGTTCTCCAAGACAAACTGGTCGATGTTGAGTCTAGAAATTCTTTAGTTATATGTAGGGGAATTGTTTGTGGGTTGGAACGTAAGGCTCTTTTTACTCCTCTATCTTATGACATTCTGATCTGAGTCAGTCCATTCTTCCACCGGGGGTTAAGGAATTAGGATCTGTTCTCTCTATCAGGATCACGAGTTACTAATCAGTAGTACCTTATAAGTTTGATGGTTACCAGCCTAGTTCAGTTCTACTACCACATTATGTTGCCAGAATGGTTTCAGAACTTTGATATGATGATGATGAGTGTGTACGAAATCCTTTGTCAAATGTCTCAAATCCTTTTGAGCATTTACAGCTGTTATGCTGCCGAAATTTTGCTAGAAATTCTAATGCCTTTGCATTATGATTGTGCTTTCAGATGGCCACTCGCGACCTCAATCAAGTGGTTCGCCTGACTCGATGCCTAGATGTACCCGGCCATACTGCTAAGTTGGTCAGGGTAATGACTGAGGCTGGATACCGCTGGTATCCCAAGTACACGGTCGAAGAGCAATTCCGAGATTTTAATCAAAGCCAGTATCTCTGCACTGTCAGGATATTTCCATCTTATCCTGGATCCACCGAGCCTCTTCACTGCTCCTATGGACTCGGGGTTACTATCGAGATGGCTGTGCAGGACGCTGCCTACTCTATGATGACCATTATGCGGGTCAGATCTGGTTTATTTCGGGACTCTGATTTCCGGTATATGCCAGGATCACTTCCGGGAGCACAAGGGTATCTCCAGGCTATCTATGCTGACCCCACTCAGGAGGATTCACGGACTCGCACCACTGCTGAGATGCTCGAGGATAAGGACCGTGAAAATCGGGCCTTAAGGCTAGAGCTCTTCAACACCCGTGCTGACCACTGGGCCACTTTGACTCGGTTCGCACCGGCGGTGCAAGCTGGATATTCAGATATGCGCGATCTCTATCCTGTGAGATCTGCTCTGCCAGACGTGATGGTTTGGCGTGATGTAGGAGGCATCACCCCACCTCGCGGTCCCCGCAGGCCACCGTTTGTTGGTCCAAGGCCTCATCCTAGCCCCTATGGTCCACAAGCTCCGCGAGACCGTCTGTTTCCAGATGATCATGTTGAGCTTCCAGGCTATGGAGGTGACTTCTACGAGGACTACTACGGATCGGTCTGAGTTAGTGGTAGTATCTTCGCACTAGCTGTGTCGTCTATCGTCCCGCGTGACTCGTGGGATATGACCTAGTTTGTACTCCTTCCGGAGGTGTAGAAAAATAATGTATAGGAGCTTGGAATGCCTCCGATGAGATGTAATCCTCTTTTCACCGTAATAGTACTTTGTTTGGTCTTGTACTAAACCCTGTATGGTGTGTATGACGATGGAATAAAAGAAGCAGTTTCTGTATCTACCATGTCATACGGATGATCATCTTGCATTCCGAGTTATTTCTTACATTATGAATCCTATGTCGGAATTTTACCATCCTGACTAAATCATTGTCTTGTTTACCTAGGATGGTCAACACGCGCGCTAACCCTGCTTCTCAAGAGCAGGCCGAAGGCAGTGAAGCCAGGGATGCAAATCTGCCTCATCCTCCTTCACTAGCCGAGGTCATGATGGAAGCTGAGAGAAACAAGCGGGAGACAAACCGTTTGTTGGAGCGTATTGAACAGAATACAGCACACCATCAGAGGGCTAACGTGGTGTCACTCAGTGATTTTATCAAATTGCATCCACCCACGTTCCACCACTCCGTCGAGCCCCTCGACGCTGATGACTGGTTTCGCAGTATCTCTCACAAACTGCGTTCCGCGCTGGTAGCGGAGGCTGACAAGGTCACCTTTGCTGCATATCATCTTGAAGGCCCCGCCAGTCTATGGTGGGAGAATTATGGAGCTATGCGCCCAGCGGGCCATGTCACAACTTGGGCTGAGTTCAGCGAGGCTTTCCGTGAACATCACATTCCGGAGGGTCTCATGGACCGTAAACGTGAAGAATTTTGCAGTTTCACCCAAGGCCGACTTTCTGTGGATGCCTATAGCAGGGAGTTTGGTAATCTCGCCCGATATGCAACTGAGGAAGTTTCTACTGACGCCAAGAAGCAAGCAAGGTTCCGTAAGGGCCTTAGTCCTGAGCTTCGCCGCGACCTCCGTCTGCATGAGTGCACATCTTTTTCGAAACTTGTCAACAAAGCCATCAGTGCTGAAACTGGTCAGACTGACTATGACGCAACACGCAAGCATGGCCGTGACATGGGCTCCTCATCCGGTGCTGGTCCTCAGAAGCGCCGCGTGTGGGTACCCAACACCGCCCTGCCACCCAGGTTCACACCGAGGCCATCTTTCCAGGCGCCTCGCCCCGTTCAACAGTCTGCTCCAGCCAAGCCCTATGGGGGTCCAACTAACAATGCTCCTCCACGTACCAGTTCCGTGACTTGTTTCAAGTGTGGGGAATCTGGCCATTATATGCGTGAATGCCCCCAGACCAACCCCAATCAATCTGCTAAAGCTGTTGGCCGTGGCAAGCCGACAGGAAAAGTATTCCACGCCAAGCCGGTCACCGCTTCACGTGGCCATGTCAACTGTGTCTCTGCCGAAGAAGCTCAAGAGGATCCCAACGTCGTTCTCGGTACGCTTCTTGTTAAGTGCCACCCGGCATCTGTTCTTTTCGACACAGGAGCCTCTCATTCTTTTATATCCGAAAGTTAGGCTCGATTGCATAACGTTGCATTCTGTGACATGCCATCCACTATGGAAATCTCTACCCCTGGTTCTAGATGGCAGACCTCTAGGGTAAGCTATGGAAATGAGATCCAAGTCGACAGACTTGTTTTCCTCGCGTCTTTGATAGCCCTTAAATCTTCAGATATTAATATCATTCTAGGTATGGACTGGATGTCGGCTCATCATGCCCAAATCGATTGCTTCTCTAGGACTGTTCAACTCACCCATCCTTCGGGAAAGATAGTCAATGTCTTGACCCGAATAGCCAAGCGACAATTATATTCTCTTAACGCCAGCCCTTTGCCAGACCTTGAGGACGTTCCAGTAGTCCGTGACTTCCCGGATGTCTTTCCAGAGGAATTGCCAGGTGTTCCACCTGACAGGGATGTTGAGTTTGTAATAGACCTCATTCCAGGAACCATTCCGATTGCTAGAAGGCCTTATAAGATGGCACCCCTAGAACTAGCCGAGCTTAAGAAACAACTCGATGAGTCCTTGAAAAAGGGTTTCATCCGACCTAGTTCATCTCCGTGGGCTTGCCCCGTCCTATTCGTCAAGAAGAAGGATGGTACGGACCGGATGGTTGTAGATTACCGACCTGTCAATTTGGTCACAATCAAGAACAAATACCCGCTTCCCAGGATCAACGACCTGTATGATCAGCTCGCTGGATCCTCAGTCTTCTCCAAGATGGATTTGAGGTTGGGCTACCATCAAATCAAAATCAGAAACGGGGACATTCCTAAAACGGCCTTTGTCACTCGTTATGGCCAATACGAGTACACCGTCATGTCCTTCGGTTTAACCAACGCTCCAGCCACCTTTTCTCGGTTAATGAACTCAATCTTCATGGAGTATTTGGATAAATTCGTCGTGGTTTACCTCGATGATATACTCATCTACTCCAAGAATGAGGAAGAACATGCCGAACATCTAAGGCTAGTGTTGCAGAAACTTCGAGAGCATCGCCTTTATGCCAAATTTTCTAAATGTGAATTCTGGTTGTCAGAAGTGACCTATCTGGGTCATGTAATATCTGGTAAAGGTATTGCTGTTAACCCTGAGCGAGTTCAAGCCGTCCTTAATTGGACTCCACCTGAATCAGTCAAGCAAGTTCGGAGTTTTCTAGGCTTAGCGAGCTATTGCCGTCGCTTTGTCGAAAACTTCTCCAAAGTTGCTAAACCTTTAACCAAACTCCTCAAGAAAGATAAAAAGTTCGAATGGACTCCACAATGTGAGCACAGCTTTCAGGAACTGAAAAGACGCCTGACTTCTGCTCCCGTACTGGTACCGCCAGACTTCTCCAAGAACTTTGTTATCTACTGCGACGCTTCGCGACAAGGACTAGGTTGCATTCTCATGCAAGATCGACACGTAATTGCCTACGCTTCACGGCAATTGCACCCACATGAGGAGAACTATCCTACTCATGATCTAGAGCTTGCAGCCGTAGTCTATGCACTTAAGACCTGGCGACATTACCTCCTCGGTAATCGTTGCGAAATATTCACTGATCACCAAAGTCTGAAGTACATCTTCACCCAACCGGATCTGAACCTCAGGCAAAGACGTTGGGTTGAATTGATCACCGACTTCGACTTAGGAATAACCTACACCCCAGGGAAGGCCAACGTTATGGCTGATGCGCTAAGTCGTAAATCCTATTGTAACAATCTGATGTTACAACAAAGTCAACCGCTTCTCCATGAGGAATTTCGGAAGCTTAACCTTCACATTGTTCCTCAAGGATTTCTCTCCACCTTGGTGGCGAAACCTACTCTTACGGATCAAATCATTGCTGCCCAGAAGCGAGATAAGGGAATAGCTAAGATCAAGGAGAACATTGCTAGCGGAGGTGCTAGTTGTTTCTCCACAAATGACCATGGTGTTGTGTACTTTGAGAACCGTCTAGTGGTTCCCAAGAACCAGCATCTACGGCAGTTGATCCTTAAGGAGGCTCATGAATCTCCTCTCACTATTCATCCCGGTAGTACTAAGATGTATCAGGACCTACGCCAGAGGTTCTGGTGGACTAGGATGAAGAGAGAAATTGCTCAGTATATTGCTAACTGCGACGTCTGTCGTCGTGTAAAAGCAGAGCATCAACGGCCTGCTGGCACCCTTCAACCCTTAGCTATTCCTGAATGGAAATGGGATAAAATTGGTATGGATTTCATTACCGGTTTTCCCAGGACCAAGAGAGGGAATAATGCTATTTTCGTCGTGGTCGATCGTCTTTCCAAAGTAGCCCATTTCCTACCTGTTCGAGAGAGTATAACCGCTAGTCAGTTGGCAGACTTATACATCTCCCGAATAGTGTCCCTTCATGGTGTCCCTTTGGAAATTAACTCGGATCGAGGAAGTCTTTTCACCTCTCGATTTTGGGAAAGTTTCCAAAATGCTATGGGAACCCGTCTTTCCTTTAGCACCGCTTTCCACCCTCAGTCGAGTGGTCAAGTGGAACGCGTCAACCAAATTCTAGAAGACATGCTTCGAGCCTCTGTTATCTCATTCGGAATGGACTGGGAGAAGTGCCTTCCGTTCGCCGAATTCGCTTACAACAACAGCTATCAATCTAGCTTGGGTAAAGCCCCTTTTGAAGTTCTCTATGGACGACGATGTCGAACACCCCTTAACTGGTCAGAGACCGGGGAAAGACAATTCTTTGGCCCGGATATGATTCAGGAAGCAGAAGAACAAGTTCGCATCGTTCGTGAAAAGTTGAAAACAGCCCAATCTCGTCAAAAGAGTCAATATGACCGAAAACATAAGGCTGTGACTTTCGAGGTTGACGAGAAGGCTTATCTTCGGGTCACCCCTCTGAAGGGAACCCATCGCTTCGGTATCAAAGGCAAATTGGCTCCTCGTTACATTGGACCTTTTCGCATTCTTACCAAACGAGGAGAAGTTGCCTACCAGTTGGAACTACCTCCGCACCTCTCCAGAGTCCACGATGTCTTCCACGTTTCTCAACTCAGGCGTTGCTTCTCGGATCCTATCCGTGGAGTGGACCACGAAACGCTTGATCTCCAAGATAATCTTACATATCGAGAGTACCCCGTTCGTATCCTCGATCAGGCCGAACGTACCACCCGACGTCATAATATCAAGTTTCTCAAGGTTCAATGGTCGCACCATTCTGAGGATGAAGCAACTTGGGAAAGGGAGGATCGTCTTCGACTCGAGTACCCTGCCTTCTTCTCGGAGGAACCCAAATCTCGGGACGAGATTCTTTTGAGTGGGGGTGAGTTGTCACAACCTAGCTAGTCATGCATTAGAGTGTTGCATCATGTTTACTCTTTCATCAGAAACTTGAAATGGGGATGACAGAACCCCCAGTCCCCTCTGAAACCAACTAGGGTTACTAAAATAATTTTTCAATGAACCTGAAATGCCCTTCTAAAATGCCCATCATTTTTGTCTTGGTTCAGAACCTCTGCCAAAAATGGTGCACATTTTCCTAGGCCATCCTAGGGTTTTTGAATTAAATCATAAATATTTGAATTTGGGCATTTAAAATAATATAAAATATTTAAATGCTCAAATATCTCCAAACTAAAATGTTTCATGTTGGAAATAATCCAACTATGGGCCAGGAATAGTTTGGTGATTTTTGAACTAGCCTAGGTATT
>NC_041383.1:143834382-143856120 GCF_002162155.2 Triticum dicoccoides | reverse complement strand
ATCAAGAACAAATACCCGCTTCCCAGGATCAACGACCTGTATGATCAGCTCGCTGGATCCTCAGTCTTCTCCAAGATGGATTTGAGGTTGGGCTACCATCAAATCAAAATCAGAAACGGGGACATTCCTAAAACGGCCTTTGTCACTCGTTATGGCCAATACGAGTACACCGTCATGTCCTTCGGTTTAACCAACGCTCCAGCCACCTTTTCTCGGTTAATGAACTCAATCTTCATGGAGTATTTGGATAAATTCGTCGTGGTTTACCTCGATGATATACTCATCTACTCCAAGAACGAGGAAGAACATGCCGAACATCTAAGGCTAGTGTTGCAGAAACTTCGAGAGCATCGCCTTTATGCCAAATTTTCTAAATGTGAATTCTGGTTGTCAGAAGTGACCTATCTGGGTCATGTAATATCTGGTAAAGGTATTGCTGTTAACCCTGAGCGAGTTCAAGCCGTCCTGAACTGGACTCCACCTGAATCGGTCAAGCAAGTTCGGAGTTTTCTGGGCTTAGCGAGCTATTGTCGTCGCTTTGTCGAGAACTTCTCCAAGGTTGACAAACCTCTAACCGAACTCCTCAAGAAAGATAAGAAGTTCGAATGGACTCCACAATGTGAGCACAGCTTTCAGGAACTGAAAAGACGCCTGACTTCTGCTCCCGTACTGGTACCGCCAGACTTCTCCAAGGACTTTGTTATCTACTGCGACGCTTCGCGACAAGGATTAGGTTGCATTCTCATGCAAGATCGACACGTAATTGCCTACGCTTCACGGCAATTGCACCCACATGAGGAGAATTATCCTACTCATGATCTAGAGCTTGCAGCCGTAGTCTATGCACTTAAGACCTGGCGACATTACCTCCTCGGTAATCGTTGTGAAATATTCACTGATCACCAAAGTCTGAAGTATATTTTCACCCAACCAGATTTGAATCTCAGGCAGAGACGTTGGGTTGAATTGATCACCGACTTCGACTTAGGAATAACCTACACCCCAGGGAAAGCCAACGTCATGGCTGATGCGCTAAGTCGTAAATCTTATTGTAACAACCTGATGTTACAACAAAGTCAACCGCTTCTCCATGAGGAATTTCGGAAGCTTAACCTTCATATTGTTCCTCAAGGTTTTCTCTCCACCATGGTGGCGAAACCTACTCTTACGGATCAAATCATTGCTGCCCAGAAGCGAGATAAGGGAATAGCTAAGATCAAGGAGAACATTGCTAGCGGAGGTGCTAGTTGTTTCTCCACAAATGACCATGGTGTTGTGTACTTTGAGAACCGTCTAGTGGTTCCCAAGAACCAGCATCTACGGCAGTTGATCCTTAAGGAGGCTCATGAATCTCCTCTCACTATTCATCCCGGTAGTACTAAGATGTATCAGGACCTACGCCAGAGGTTCTGGTGGACTAGGATGAAGAGAGAAATTGCTCAGTATATTGCTAACTGCGACGTCTGTCGTCGTGTAAAAGCAGAGCATCAACGGCCTGCTGGCACCCTTCAACCCTTAGCTATTCCTGAATGGAAATGGGATAAAATTGGTATGGATTTCATTACCGGTTTTCCCAGGACCAAGAGAGGGAATAATGCTATTTTCGTCGTGGTCGATCGTCTTTCCAAAGTAGCCCATTTCCTACCTGTTCGAGAGAGTATAACCGCTAGTCAGTTGGCAGACTTATACATCTCCCGAATAGTGTCCCTTCATGGTGTCCCTTTGGAAATTAACTCGGATCGAGGAAGTCTTTTCACCTCTCGATTTTGGGAAAGTTTCCAAAATGCTATGGGAACCCGTCTTTCCTTTAGCACCGCTTTCCACCCTCAGTCGAGTGGTCAAGTGGAACGCGTCAACCAAATTCTAGAAGACATGCTTCGAGCCTCTGTTATCTCATTCGGAATGGACTGGGAGAAGTGCCTTCCGTTCGCCGAATTCGCTTACAACAACAGCTATCAATCTAGCTTGGGTAAAGCCCCTTTTGAAGTTCTCTATGGACGACGATGTCGAACACCCCTTAACTGGTCAGAGACCGGGGAAAGACAATTCTTTGGCCCGGATATGATTCAGGAAGCAGAAGAACAAGTTCGTATCGTTCGTGAAAAGTTGAAAACAGCCCAATCCCGTCAAAAGAGTCAATATGACCAAAAACATAAGGCTATGACTTTCGAGGTTGACGAGAAGGCTTATCTTCGGGTCACCCCTCTGAAGGGAACCCATCGTTTCGGTATCAAAGGCAAATTGGCTCCTCGTTACATTGGACCTTTTCGCATTCTTGCCAAACGAGGAGAAGTTGCCTACCAGTTGGAACTACCTCCGCACCTCTCCAGAGTTCATGATGTCTTCCACGTTTCTCAACTCAGGCGTTGCTTCTCGGATCCTATCCGTGAAGTGGACCACGAAACGCTTGATCTCCAGGATAATCTTACATATCGAGAGTACCCCATTCGTATCCTCGATCAGGCCGAGCGTACCACTCGACGCCAGAACATCAAGTTTCTCAAGGTTCAATGGTCGCACCATTCTGAGGATGAAGCAACTTGGGAAAGGGAGGATCGTCTTCGACTCGAGTACCCCGCCTTCTTCTCGGAGGAACCCAAATCTCGGGACGAGATTCTTTTGAGTGGGGGTGAGTTGTCACACCCTAGCTAGTCATGCATTAGAGTGTTGCATCATGTTTATTCTTTCATCAGAAACTTGAAATGGGGATGACAGAACCCCCAGTCCCCTCTGAAACCAACTAGGGTTTACTAAAATAATTTTCAATAAACCTGAAATGCCCTTCTAAAATGTCCATCATTTTTGTCTTGGTTCAGAACCTCTGCCAAAAGTGGTGCACATTTTCCTAGGCCATCTTAGGGTTTTTGAATTAATTCATAAATATTTGAATTTGGGCATTTAAAATTATATAAAATATTTAAATGCTCAAATACCTCCAAACTAAAATGTTTCATGTTGGAAATAATCCAGCTATGGACCAGGAGTGATTTGGTGATTTTTGAAGTTGCCTAGGTATTTTATTTAATTCAACAAAGTTGCAGAAGTATTAGAAAAAAAAACAGAAAACAGAAGAAAATGAAAAAAACTTACCTGGCGCCTGCCCCGGCCCACCTGCCAGCCCAGCCCAGCACCGCTCCAGCGAGCTGCTTGCCGGCCAGGCAGGCAGGCAGGTGCCCGACGGCGACCGCGGCGTGCGCCACGCACCTGCTCGCCGCCTCGCCGCTCCCCTCGCCAGGTGACGTCGAGGATCGGCCTCTCTCTCTCCCCCGAACCCCCCAGACACCCCCTCTCCTCTCCAGCTCCTCCCCCTCGCACGCCCCAGCCATGGCCGACGCCATCGCCGCCACCCCCTCGCCGTAGCCACGCCCTCCGACCACCCCACGCCGTCTCACCGTGTCCAGGAGCTCCGCCGCTGTCCACTTCATCGAGCAGCCGAGCCCCGAGCGCTCGCAACGCCCGAGACCACCGCACCGACCTCGCCCGAGCTCACCGTCGCCGGAGATCCCCTTCAACGCCGTCGTCGCTCCGGTCCCTCTCCGGCCGCACCAAGAACTCAGTCGCACTCACTGTGAGCTTAGCCATCTTCCCCTCCCTTCCGTTCTTGCTCCCGAGCCGTGCAGCAACCTCCCGGAGCTCAACCGCACCCACCGCCGTGGAGCTCGTCGCCGACGTGCTCCCGGTCATCCTCCGGCCACAAGATGGTGTCCATCTTACTCACCAAGTTCCGCAGCACCTAGCTAGCTACTCCACGAGCCTCACCGAACCCTCTAGCGCCAAGTTCACCTCCGACCGAACCCCGGTGGCCGCCAAAGTCGTCGCCGGCGCCAACTCCGGCCACCCCGACCCCAACGGACTCCGCCAAGAGCTGCGGTTTGTCCTCAGCTCCACTCCGGTGGTCTCCGCGGCCCATTTGGTGGCCGAAATGGCCAAAACCACTTCCGCCGCCGCGTCGGGCTCGCCGGCGGCTAAACGCCGGTGCAGCCGACCCGGGTTTGACCACGGGTGGGCCCTGGTTGACTCCCCTGAGTCAATGACAGGTGGGGCCCAGCCCTGTTAATTAAACAGGATTAGTTTTAATTAAGTTTTAATTAAAATAATCACCCTGACATGCGGGACCCACTGTCAGGTTTGACCTGGACCAGTTCTGTTGACCTGCTGACGTCACACTGACATCAGGCTGACGCAGTAATTGATTTTCTGGATTTAATTTAAATCAGGAAATTCCAGAATATTATTTAAACTTCAAAAATTCATAACTTTTATTCTGTAACTCCAAATTGGACAAATTATATATGAAAAATGATCAGAAAAATCCAATCTACCCATCTGTACTATTTTCATGCATGATCAAACAAGTTAAATTGATGTTTTAAGCAGAACAAGGAAAAGCACTTTAAAGGGCCATATTTGAATTTGAAATTTGAATCCTTGATTCAAATTTGCTCAAACCCTTCTGGTTTTAGTTGCATTAGCCCAATACACTCATTTTGCCATGTCTCATGCATGCATCATATTGTTGCATACTGTTTGGTAATGTTTGTGTATCGGTGCTCTCTGCGGCAGGTTCTGTCTCCGAGGAGTACCGTGATTACCCTAACGAAGACCCGTATCAGTGCATCGAACCATCAGGCAAGCAACCAACCATTTGATCATATCGATACAATCCCATGTTCTCGCTCCTGCTCTCTTTTACTGCATTAAGACAACGCGATTCAAACTGCTGTGTGCTACGGTAGTTGATCCCATTTCCTCTGCATGACCTATCATTGCCACAGTAACTAGATGAAACTCACTAGCATGTGTAGGAGTTGATTGAGCCATATGTATGTGTTGTTCCTACCTTGCTATGCCTGCTACGCTTAGAGTCGTGTCAGGTCTGGTTCATCTGGGTGATGGGCTGGAGTGAAATGATCATGTCGGTAATGAGAGTGGTGTGGTGAACACGATTTGGTAAAGGTATCGATGAGAGGCCATGTAGGAGTACATGGTGGGTTGTTTCATTGAAGCCGACCTTAAGCACTGAGATCTGTATGCGTGATTTAAGATACAGCTACTACCATGCATTGGGCCCTGAAATATGACCCCGCTCGACTTCTTATTCACCCTAGCTCTCTGTCCAGGAGTTGCAAGTAGTTTCTGGTGTTTGTAGCCTACTGGAGGCCATGGACAGCGCTGACCGTAGGGGTGGGCTGTGATGCGGTAGGTACGTGGCCGGGTGTACCGAATACCCGTTAGGTATCTCGGGAACCCTGTTCACATCGTTCGGGGCCGTATGGGAAACCTCGGCCGGACTCCCTGCGGATGGAACCTGAATAGGCGATAAACCTGGACTAGAGGCTTAAGTGTTTAGGTAGGTCGTGGTCTACACCCACGTCGGCTTTCGCTTGAAGTCTGCCGAGCACATGTCGTGTGCAGACGCTAAGTGGTGGAAACATGTATGAAGAAGTACACCCCTGCAGGGTTATCATAATCTATTCGAATAGCCGCGTCCGCGGTAAAGGACTACTTGGTTGCCTATACAGTTCATAGACAAGTAAATGGAAACTACTAAAAGCCTCAAGACAAGTGTGAGTGCCGAGGATGGCTCTTCCGTAGGAAGACGGAGATGAATCCTCGATAGTGTATTGAATTGGTGAGTAGTGGACTCGTGTGCGCAAAACCATTTCAAGTTGGAGTATCGTAGGATAGCCTAGCCAAGAGTCAAAGCTGGCTTGCTGCAATAACTCCACCAACCCTTCTTGATACTATGCATGTATGTAGGATCTGATGTAAGTCTTGCTGAGTACCTTTGTACTCATGTTGCTATAATCTACATTTTTACAGAAGACGTGCAACCCCTTCTGATGGGTTCTATGTAGACGTTGACATCAACGAATAGGCTAAAGACCCAGGTGGTGACCCTGAGCTTGTGAAGGACCACGTAGTATAGCTAGGTTTTCCAAGCCTCTTTTATTTTACTAGTTGTCTGTACTCAGACAAGTTACTTCCGCTGCTGGTTTGTATGACTGTATGACTTGTATGTGGGGTCGTGAGACCCGTACCTTTGTGTATGTTATGTATGGCTCACTGAGCCTTAAATAAAGTACTTGTGTCATAGAGTCATGTTGTGATGCTTCGTTGTATTTGCACATATCGAGCATATTGTGTGTATGATTGAAATGCTTGGTATGTGTGGGATCTGACTATCTAGTTGTTTATCTTTAGTAGCCTCTCTTACCGGGAAATGTCTCCTAGTGTTACCGCTGAGCCATGGTAGCTTGCTACTGGTCTGGAACACTTAGGCTGGCCGGCATGTGTCCTTCTTCGTTCCTGTGTCTGTCCCTTCGGGGAAATGTCACGCTTTGAGTACCGGAGCCCTGTTAGCCCGCTACAGCCCGGTTTACCGGAGTCCTGCTAGCCCAGTGCTACAGCCCGGACCCACTTGCTGATGACCGACACGTTCGAAGCTGGGTCATGGATGCCTGTCCCTGTAAGTCTGTGCCACTTTGGGTTTACGACTAGTCATGTCAGCCCGGGCTCTTTATCATATGGATGCTAGTGACACTATCATATACGTGAGCCAAAAGACGCAAACGGTCCCGGGAAAAGGTAAGACGACACCCGTGGGGATACCGTGCGTGAGGCCGCAAAGTGATATGAGGTGTTACCAGCTAGATCGATGTGACATCGAGTCGGGGTCCTGACATTTACCACATGGGCAAAAATGCCAAGTCATAGTGGTTCCAAGATATGAAAATCCCAAATTTTCATAGAGCTTCACTTAAAAAAAATCTCTCCTCAAAACCACAAAGTTTTTGATAAAAACCAAATAAAAATTTTTGGAGTGTCACAGATCCTTTGTGATCGCAACCTTACCTAGACCCAATACCTTGCTTTTGCCTTTGTCAGCGAAGATGATATGCTTCAGATGCGATGGAGATAAGGGAATATCCATCAACAGACTCTTGTCACCAGTCATGTGATTTGTACATCCACTATCGAGGACCCACTCATTTGCCTTAGGTTGCTCATCCTGCAGATAAATTAGTGCAGCTTACGAACTCATATACTTCATCAGTGAAGAATATGACATCAATTCATTAGATCAATTTCATCAAGTAGTAAAACAGATATAGCAGTAGAGGATGTGATAAATGAGGATTCATTTCTTCATGATTAGCCTGCGTCCATTCAGGCAATTTTTCAGGCCCCCAGCAAATTCTTTAGACGTTAAAGTACGTGTGGAGACCTGAGCCTGCATAAGAGATTAGTTCCTTTTCTTCACCACCCACATTTGAAGGGGTGGCAAAGAGTTCATGACTCTGCGAGCTCCATACGAGAATGGTGGCATAGAAGCCAGTCCATTTCGTTTCACATCAGAGGGGTTAGGGTAAGCATATGAATAAGCAGAGAAATTCTTCGAGGACTTATGAACATAATGGTTAGAAGAATAATGCTCATATTCATAGCCCTTAGTTCTTCCCTGCGAAATAGAGGAGTTAGCACAATGATTATCATATGAGGACTTTCATCCATTTGAGGAATTTGATCCACGTGAGGAATTTGGTCCGTATGAGGACTTGGATCCGAATGAAGAATTTGGTCCATATGAAGAATTTGATCTGGGGTTCCGATTCTTCACAAGTGGTGTCATGAGGACATTCACCTGAAGACTTTCAAGGCGCTTTTTGGGAACCCAGATTTTCTTCATAGGGGAATCGTTCCTGTAGTTAGTGCCAACATATCTAGCAAATAGTTCACCATCCTGATTTTTGAACAGTTTATAGTTGGAGTCAAATGACTCATCAGAAGAATGAGGAGATTCACATGTAAAGTCAGATAAAGTAGATGGATCTACTGGAGGTCCCTTTGTAGCAACCCATGAGGTTTTGGGGTACTGCTCAGGTTTCCAATATGTACCATCAGCATTGAGTTTCCTCTCAAAGGCAATACCCTCTTTCCTAGGGTTCCTGTTGAGGATCTGCTTTTTAAGCACATCACAAAGAGTCTGATGCCCTTTGAGGCTTTTGTACATGCCCGTCACATACAATTCCTTCAGCCCTGCATTGTCAGTGATACTAGCAGTATCCTCAGATGAGGAATTAGAGATAGCAGAGGCAGTTGAAGAATTTGTAGCATGTGAAGCATTTGAACATTCAGGTGAAGAATTAGCAGATTCATGTTCAATGCACTTTAAGCATGGAGGAATGAATTCTTCACGAGAAGTGCTGATTTGTTGAGCAAGTAGTGAATCACGCTCCTTCTGAAGATCTTCATAACTCACTCTTGGCTTCTCAAGATCTTGCTTTCTTTGAAGAAATTCATAAGAAAGCTTCTCATGATCAGATAAGAGAGTGTTATGATGACTTTGAAGGGTGTCAAACTTAGACTGAAGTCTCTAAAGATTTTTAGTCAGAGTTTTA
Source organism: Triticum dicoccoides (assembly GCF_002162155.2). NCBI lineage: Eukaryota > Viridiplantae > Streptophyta > Magnoliopsida > Poales > Poaceae > Triticum > Triticum dicoccoides. The sequence goes on along the minus strand of NC_041383.1, from coordinate 143,847,718 downwards.
GAGCGATCCATTTCTTCACCCAACATATCATAACTTTTGTCTAGCATGTTTGAACCTTTTCAAGAGCCTTTTGTTGTTTCACGTCTATCTTAGCAAGTTTAGAATAACTGGGCTTTATGTTTTTATCAAATTCATCATCACTGGATTCAGAGGAGGGATATTTCAGTACCTTGGCACCTTTTGCCATGAAGCAATAGGTGGGAGCATAGTCATCATCGCCTTCATCAGCCTGGTTGGCGAAGTCATTTTCCTCAGAGTTGAAGATGGACTTGCTGACGAATGTAGTGGCGAGAGCCAGGCTTGCCACACCCGACTCGGACTCCTCAGATGCCTCCTCTTCCTCATGTTCCTCAGACTCAGCCTCAGAGTCCATTTCCTTGCCAATGAATGTAACACTCCAGAAAATTTTATTTGGTTTTTTTATTAAAATCTTTATTTGATTTAAAGGAGGTTATTTGATTTTTTAAAAGAGGGACTCTCCTTCTCAAATCCTTTTTATGACAAATATTTTTTTTATGAATCCTTTTCAATATTGATATTTGGTCTTGAGGGTTTTTCAACATGTGTTGATTCAACACAGAGAATCTTGGGTTGTCATAATATTTCTTTTAAAAAAGTTACCCTATGACTTATGGATTGATTCTTCCTCATTCAAAATTTTTCTCTTGCCAAAACCCCCCCTCCACTTTGGGTCAAGTCAAATATCCAATTCCAGCAAGTCTCAACCCATTTTTGATTTTTATTCTATTTATTTTATTCTCAAAACAATTTGTGTCATTTATTTGGACCTTGGTCACTTACAAAGGAGCTAGCAAATTCCTTTTGAGTTTTGGTCCCAAACAAACTCCTCTGACTAGTACTTAGTACCCTCAACCTAGATCAATCAAGATCCACTGGTCCACAATTCAAAATTTTCAAAATTTTCTTGATGCAAGTTTGGACCAGATTTGCCATTTTTGGTGAAATCCGTTATTTTTCTTGTCCTAAAAATCTGAGATAAATCAGGCAGCCCCTAGATGCATTGAGAGGTCACCTCACCAAGGATCAACTCCAGAAATTTTTTCCCACATGCCAAAAACATTTCATCAAACACCTGGCGTGCACTGTTTCTGTCAAAATTCAGAAAGTTCAGAGATTCAGTGGTACAGTTCTGTCGTGAGTGTCGTTTCTTCAGAACCGCGGTGTCAATCTCACCAGTGTGCACGTTGGCGCCTTGCTCCCTGGTCCTTCTTCTTATCCAGTGCGCCGCACGGTCGTTTGGACGGGCGCAAGCGTCGATGGCGACGTGTCTCGCCAACACCGGCGTCTTCTGCGGTGGCAGAACCACCTGTGGCGGCCATTAGGGGCCAGCCCTACCTTTCGGCGCAATCCAGCACCGCCCAAGCCACCAGAAGCCTTCGCGTGGCCATCCCCTCCCATGTGCATGCTTGATATGTCTCCAACGTATCTATAATTTTTGATTTCTCCATGCTATATTATCTACGGTTTCGGGCAATATTGGGCTTTATTTTCCACTTTTATATTATTTTGGGACTAACCTATTAACCGGAGGCCCAGCCCAGAATTGCTGTTTTTAGCCTATTTCAGTGTTTCGAGGAAAAGGAATATCAGACGCAGTCAAAACGGAACGAAATCAACTAGACAAGTTATTTTTGGAAGGAAAGCAACCTGATAGACTTGGAGTGCACGTCAGGGGAGTCCCGGGCACGCCCACCCCCCTAGGCGCCCCCCCTGCCTCGTGAGCACCACGGAGGTCCACCGACGTACCCCCTGCACCCATATATACTCTCGTACTCTAAAACTTCCAGAACGGAGATTAGATTAGAAGTTCCGCCGCTGCAAGCCTCTGTAGCCATGAAAAACCAATCGGGGCCCTCTCCGTCACCCTGCCGGAGGGGGCCATCATCACCAGTGGCCATGGAGGAGTATCTCGGAGGGGTCTTCATCACCATGAAGGCCAAGGACCAGAAGGTGGAGGCCATGGAGGAAGAAGCACAAGGGGGAGAACCTCTCCTCCTCTCTTCCGGTGGTGCCAGAGTGCCATCGGGAGGGGAATCATCACCACGGTGATCGTCTTCATCGACATCACCATCATCATCACCATCCTCATCTCTATTACGTGGTCCACTCTCCCGCGAACCATTGTAATCCCCTACTTGAACACGGTGCTTTTATGCCACATATTATGATCCAATGATGTGTTGCCATCCTATGATGTTTTGAGTAGATATATTTTGTCTTTGGGTTGATTGACGATCTAGATTGGTATGAGTTGTATGTTTTACTTTGGTGCTGTCCTATGGAGCCCTCCGTGTCGCGCAAGCGTGAGGGATTCCCGCTGTAGTGTGTTGCAATACGTTCATGATTCGCTTATAGTGGTTTGGTGAGTGAACAGAAGCACAAACCCAAGTAAGAGGGATTGTTGCGTATGGGAATAAAGAGGACTTGATGCTTTAATGCTATGGTTGAGTTTTACCTTAATGATCTTTAGTAGTTGCGGATGCTTGCTAGAGTTCCAATCATAAGTGCATATGATCCAAGTAGAGAAAGTATGTTAGATTATGCCTCTCCCTCATATGAAACTGCAATAGTGATTATCGATCTTGTTAACAATTGCTTAGGACAATTCCGAACACCGATCCACCATTATTACATACTCGCTACTTATATTATTTACTATTATATTCTAACTTTATGATAACAGAACCTACTTTTATATTTTAGCTCTCCGATTTCATGCAAAGTTATCCTCTCCATACCCACAACGTAGTTTTATTTCTCGTTGGTAGTTGAAAGCAAACATTCGGTGCGCGTAGAGTCGTATCAGTGGCAAATAGGGCTTGAGAAAATATTGATCTCACCTTTAGCTCCTTGTGGGTTCGACACTCTATAGTTATCACTTCCATCTTTGGAAAGTGCTAGGATGTTTCCTTGCACTTGGGGATTATCAAGCTCTTTTCTGGCGCCGTTGTCGGGGAGCAATAGCGTGGGGTTGATATTCTCGTGTGTGCTTGTTTGCTTTCTTCACTATTTAGATTTTGTTTTTCCTTTTTGTTTCTGTTTAGTTGTGGGTGAAAAATACAAAAAAAAATTAAAAATGAAAATACAAAAAAATTATTACTTGCCTTTCATGCCTAAAAAGTTTTTCAAAAAGAGAAGTGATTGGAAGGTTTTACATTGAAGAAGTGAGGGTCGACCTTGAGCACTTGTGCTCATGCTCACGGAAACAATGTAGAATTTTTCATGGAAGTTTCTCTATAACTAATTATCCCCTTGTATATATTCCTTGTATTATAAAAATAATATGCCAAGCTTTGGTTTTAGGATGATTAGATTGCTTGTTTGCTTTGTGCAAAACAAAAATAGAAACTTTGGCTGTAGTGCATGCATTTACGTTTTTAACTGGAAAGCCAAATGGTTATGATTCTTCTTGCATATTACTTCTGTACAAAATTTTCAAATTGTCAAATTTAGTTTATAATTTTAGGAGTTACATAAGTTTTCCACACTTCCAGATTACTACAGACTGTTCTGTTTTTAACAGATTCTGTCTTGCGTGTGTTGTTTGCTTCTTTCGATGAATCTATGGCTAGTATTGTTGGGTATGAACCATATAGAACTTGGAATACAGTAGGTTTAACACCCATACAAATAAATAATGAGTTCATTACAGTACCTAAAGGTAGTGATTTGCTTAATTACACTAACGGATCTCATGAGTTTTTGTTAATGTTTTGTGTGGATGAAGTGTCCGAAGGTCGAGGAGCTATCAATATGAGAAGAATAAAGAAAGGCAAGAGTTCAAGCTTGGCGATTCCCAAGGCACCCCAAGTAAATATTCCCAGGAATACTCAAGCATCTAAGCTTGGGGATGCCCTGGTTGGGATCCCATCTTTCTTCTTCAACAATTATCGGTATACCTCGGGTTTTTTTTTGTCCACATGATTTGTGTCCTTTGTGTTTTTCCTTTTCTTCAAGAACAATGCTAGCATGAGATAGCCCTTCATTGATTTATAGAATACTTCATGTGCTTCACTTAAATCTTTTAAGTATGATCTTATAGAATTACTCTTTGTGCTTCACTTAAATCTTTTGAGTATGGTTTTATAGAATGCTTCATATGCTTCACTTATACATTTTGAGCTTGGATATTGGTCAGTTGTAGAATGCTCCATGAACTTCACTTATAACTTTTGGAGTATGAATAATGCTATCATTTAAAGTGGGTTAGGAAGAGTGTCAACTTTAGGAATTAGTGGTCCCACTATTTTGGAAGATGTTAAATCTTAGTGTGATATTTATGAAAGTGGATTCGGAAGAGTGTCAACTTTAGCTAGTAATGATTCCACTATTTCGGAAGAGGTTCCAATTGAGTATGAGAACAAAGTTGCTATCCATGATACTACTGAAAATTATTATGAGGGAGGAATAGATGCTTGTAGGAGTTGCAATAATATTAAGTTTCCTCCCTATGTGCTTAAAGTTTTGAAAGTTATGCTTGTTTTGCCTTCCTATGCTAGTTGATTGTTGTTCTTATAAATTGTGTACTCACAAAATCCCTAGGCATAGGAAGTGTGTTAGATTTAAATATGCTATTGATATTCTTCAAGATGCTCTCTTTGTGTTTCAATTCCTATCTTTAAAGTGAGCATCATTGAAATCATCATGCCTAGCTAAAAGGCATTAAAGAAAAGCGCTTGTTGGGAGACAACCCAATATTTACCCTTACTGTTTTTATGTGTCTACATGATTAAGCTACTGTAGTAATCATGTTTTATAGCTTTTGTTTCAATGAAGTGCCAAGTAAGACCTTTGGGAAAACTTGGGTGAAGGTTAAAGTGATCTTGCTGTAAAAAACAGAAACTTTGCGCTCACGAGAATAGATGTTATATTTTACGCAAGAGTGATTTTGAGTTGATTCTTTTCGTAGAGGATTAATAGACAAATTCCTCACGTCCACCAATTTATTTCATAATTTTTTGAGTAGCAGAAGTACGGTTATTGTTCAGATCATTATAGACTGTTCTGTTTTTGACAGATTCTGTTTTCATTGCATAGTTTGCTTGTTTTCTAATTTCTATGGCTTATATTTCTCAATATATATTGTAGAAATGATATGTTGCAGTAAGCATTATGTGAAAACAATTATTAACCTTGTCTTTGTCAGTACCAAAGTGAATGGTTTGCTCTTTATCATACTAACCTATCTCACGAAGTTTGGCTAAGTTTTGTGTGATTGATGTTTTCAAGTTTTGGGTGAGATATCGATATGAGGAGAATAAGTAGTGGAAATACTCTAATCTTGGGGATGCCCAAGTCACCCCAAGGTAATATTCAAGGAAGAATCAAACGCCTAAGCTTGGGGATGCCCCGGAAGGCATCCCCTCTTTCGTCTTCAAAACTATCGGTACACCTTACTCGGAGCTATATTTTTATTCGTCACATGATATGTGTTTTACTTGGAGAGTCATTGTATTTTGTTATTATTATCTAGCTGCTATTTATATTAGTGTTTTGCATCTTTAGTTTCAATAAAAATGTCAAGGATAGCCTTTGCCATGCTTACTTTGCTAGTATACATGTTGCTGTTTGAAAACAGAAAGTTTACCGCTGTTGCAAAAATTCCCTAGAAAAGTCAGAGAATGATATAATGTTGATACTTTTTGCATAATGAGCTATGATAAATATACTACAGTGGGAATTTTCTCTCATAATTTTTGCAGTTATGGAAGTATTGATAATCTTGCATTCTTTACAGGCTGTACTGTTTTGGCAGATTGCTGTTATAGTTGCATTGTTTGCACATGTTTGCTTGTTTAATGATTCTATTTGAGGATAGGAGTACTAAATATGCAGAGACATTTAGTATTCAATGTTGAATAATAATTCTAGTGATTTGTTACAGTAGAACATGATAAGGTTTTGCATTGGTTTATACTAACCTTTCTCACGAGTTCTTGTTGAGTTTGTTGTGGATGAAGCCTTTGATAAAAAGAGAAACCATGATATGAGAGGAATTAAGGAGATATAAAAAGTTCAAACTTGGGGATGCCCAAGGCACCCCAAGATAATTTTCCAATAAGTCTCAAGCATCTAAGCTTGGGGATGCCCCGTTAGGCATCCCACCTTTCTTCTTCAACAACTATCGGTTAAGTATCGGTTGAGCCTAAGTTTTTGCTTCTTCACATGAGTTGTGCTATCCTTGCAATGCCATTTTATTTTGTTTTACTTGCTGTTTGAATAAAATCATTGGATCTGAAATTTTGAATAGAAAAGGAACCCTCCCATGGCTAGTTAATTATTTGCCTACTCAGTGTCCTTCACTCATATCTTTTGGAGTAGTTTGTCATTTCTCATGTGCTTCATGTATATCCTATGAGTAGATGGGGGAATGAATTGAATGTCATAAATCTGAATTTTTATATGTTTCATATGCTTATAACATGGTTAGTCATGACTTCACATAGAAGGTATGACTGTATGAGGCATAAAAGTTGTTGAGAGTTGGCAACCGTAGTTTTGGTCATCGTTGCAATTAATGGGAAGTAATAAGGAAAGAGAGGTTCACATACAAATATATCATCTTGGACATCTTTTATGATTGTGAAGCACTCATTAAGTATGACATGCTAAAATTGTTGACGTTGGACAAGGAATACAATGTAATGGTTTATGTTTTCCGACATCTCAGTTAAAGTATATTGTCATTGACCTTCCAAACATCTTGAGCTTACCTTTCTCCACCATGCTAGCCAAATTCCTTGCACCAAGTAGAGATACTACTTGTGGTTCCAAATACCCTTAAACCCAGTTTTGCCATGAGAGTCCACCATACCTACCTATGGATTGAGTAAGATCCTTTAAGTAAGTTGTCATCGGTGCAAGCAATAAAAATTGCTCTCTAAATATGCATGACTTATTAGTGCAGAGAAAATAAGCTTTGTACGAACTTGTTGTGGAAGTAATAAAAGCGACGGACTGCATAAAAAAGGTCCACATACAAGGGGCAATATAAAGTGACGTTCTTTTGCATTAAGATTTTGTGCATCAACCCTAAACGCGCATGACAACCTCTGCTTCCCTCTGCGAAGGGCCTATCTTTTACTTTATGTTTTTACTTTATGTTTGAGTCAAGGTGATCCTCACCATTCCCTTTTTCATTTTATCCTTTGGAAAGCTCCTTGTGTTTGAAAGATCATGATATATATATCCAATTGGATGTAAGTTAGCATGGGTTATTATTGTTGACATCACCTAAAGGTGAATACATTGGGAGGCAACACAATAAGCCCCTATCTTTCTCAGTGTCCGGCTGAAACTCCATAACCACAAGTATTGCGTCAGTGTTAGCAATTGTAGAAGACTATATGATAGTTGAGTATGTGGACTTGCTGAAAAGCTATATTCTTGACTCTTTCTGATGTTATGATAAATTGCAATTGCTTCAATGACTGAGATTATAGTTTGTCAGTTCTCAATGAAGTTTCTGAACCATGCTTGACATTGTGAATAGATTGTTACTTGATCATGAAAAGTTTTATGAGATAAGCTGCTATTATGACACATATTGATGCTACAAAAAGTGATTGGAATTATCATTGATCAAACTTAAGAACTTACTAGCACTCCGCATCAAAAATTATCTTTTTATCATTTACCTACTCGAGGACGAGCAGGAATTAAGCTTGGGGCTGCCAGATACGTCTCCAACGTATCTATAATTTTTGATTGCTCCATGCTATATTATCTCCTGTTTCGGGCAATATTGGGCTTTATTTTCCACTTTTATATTATTTTTGGGACTAACCTATTAACCGGAGGCCCAGACAAGAATTGCTGTTTTTAGCCTATTTCAGTGTTTTGAGGAAAAGGAATATCAGACGGAGTAAAAACGGAACGAAATCAACTGGAGAAGTTATTTTTGGAAGGAAAGCAACCTGATAGACTTGGAGTGCACGTCAGGGGAGTCCCGGGCTGCCCACGAGGGTGGGGGCGCGCCCACCCCCTGGGCGCGCCCCCTGCCTCGTGAGCACCCCGGAGGTCCACCGACGTACCCCCTGCACCCGTATATACTCTCGTACCCTAAAACTTCCAGAACGGAGATTAGATCAGAAGTTCCGCCGCCGCAAGCCTCTGTAGCCAAGAAAAACCAATCGGGCCCTCTCCGGCACCCTGCCGGAGGGGGCCATCATCACCGATGGCCATGGAGGAGTATCCCGGAGGGGTCTTCATCTCCATGAAGGCCAAGGACCAGAAGGTGGAGGCCATGGAGGAAGAAGCACATGGGGGAGAACCTATCGTCCTCTCTTCCGGTGGTGCTTGAGTGCCATCGGGAGGGGAATCATCGCCACAGTGATCGACTTCATCAACATCACCATCATCATCACCATCCTCATCTCTTTTACGCGGTCCACTCTCCCGCAAACCACTGTAATCCCCTACTTGAACATGGTGATTTTACGCCACATATTATGATCCAATGATGTTTTGCTTTTGTCTTTGGGTTGATTGACGATCTAGATTGGTATGAGTTGTATGTTTTACTTTGGTGCTGTCCTATGGTGCCCTCCGTGTCACGCAAGCGTGACGGATTCCCGTTGTAGGGTGTTGCAATACGTTCATGATTCGCTTATAGTGGGCTGGTGAGTGAACAGAAGCACAAACCCGAGTAAGAGGGATTGTTGCGTATGGGAATAAAGAGGACTTGATGCTTTAATGCTATGGTTGGGTTTTACCTTAATGATCTTTAGTAGTTGCGGATGCTTGCTAGAGTTCCAATCATAAGTGCATATGATCCAATTAGAGAAAGTATGTTAGCTTATGCCTCTCCCTCATATGAAACTGCAATAGTGATTATCGGTCTTGTTAACAATTGCTTAGGACAATTCCGCACACCGATCCACCATTATTCCATACTCGCTACTTATATTATTTAGTATTATATTCTAACTTTATGATAACAGCACCTACTTTTATATTTTAGCTCTTCGATTTCATGCAAAGTTAACCTCTCCATACCCACAAGGTAGTTTTATTTCTCGTTGCTAGTTGAAAGCAAACATTTGGTGCGTGTAGAGTCGTATCAGTGGTAGATATGGCTTGAGAGAATATTGATCTCACCTTTAGCTCCTTGTGGGTTCGACCCTCTATACTTATCACATCCATCTTTGGAAAGTGCTACGATGATTCCTTGCACTTGGGGATTATCAACGCTGCAGCACCGTCGCCGTGGCCTAAGAAGCACAGGGCGCGCTCCCTGCCGCCGACGTGCCCGCGAGGCCATTCCGTCGAGAACTTGGAGTATCACCCAAGTCAGGCCAAGTTTAGCCCTTCAATGGATCTAGTAGACCAATACGATGATGCCCAGCTACCTAATCCACCTGCCCGACCACTGCCTTGTCGTAATCACTCGCCGGAGTTATCCTGTTCTCGGCAACCGCCTCGGGCTGGCTATAAATAGCGCCCCGAGCTCGCCTTCGACCAAGCATCACCCCTCCACCTCACCAGAACCACGCCCAGCCACTAGGAGGGCCTCGAGGAGGTCTTCTTCCCCAACTCCGGCCGGCCCGATCCACTTCGGGCTCCGACACGATTCTCTCCGGTGAGGGCACCGCCGCCTCCAAAACCGCGCCAGCAACCTTCTAGTGCACCCACTCTTCTGACCCTACCCTCAGTTTGGCGCCTGCAGCTCTCCTTGGCGAGATCCACCATCGCCTGAACCACCGTCCGCCGGAGTAGAGGCCGCCGTCGACGTGGTGCTTGCCGACGACCAACGCCACCACCCACAGACGCGGGAGGGCATCGTGAGTCCGTAGGTACCATCCACTCCCCTACCTCGCTGTGGATCGACGCCGGCGACCACCGCGGTTGTCGGGCGCCAGTGCACTCTGTTTTGAAATTCAAACCTGATGGGTGGGACCCCCTCGTCAGTTTTTTCTTCTTTTTCGAAATGTTTTCTGAAAACACCTTCGGGCAAAATACGTCTTCTAACTGAAACGTTTTCTGTTTTTTATAAACTACCCCCTGGAAACTTTCTGTTTCATTACAGATGAGTCCCTGGACTAAAACCTTAATAACTTTTAAATGAAAGACGATTTTGAATTGATTCTTTTTTTGTCATATTTATTTTTCTGTCTAGTTTTTTATCATATTTATTTGAAAAAATATTTGGAACAAGTTTTATGCACACACGATATTTACGTTAGTATGCGATTTCTTTATACCGTAGATACCAGAGGAGGTGACGGAACCACAAACTTCTCCGAGCTAGACTCCGACTACTCCGAACTAGGCAAGCATGTTTGAACCTTTGATATGATGAGTGTCTTGCATGTTTACTTGAGTAGTTTCTCATGGCATGTTCATATAAGCATTAGTGAATGTTATATTGCATGCAAAGCAAGCCACAAGTGAGCTTCGAAATTTGTTGAGTTTATATGATGGTGATATAACCTGATCATGTGGTGGCATGATAGGTTGCAAGGTGGTATTGTTGAAGCATGCCAGACTTATGTCAACCGTTTAACTCCAGTATTAACGTCGATCAAGTCATGTTCCCGTTCGTCCCCTTTTTGTGCTGCCACATGTCTTCTATTAAGAATGCGGTCTAGTCGGTTGCAAACCTCTTTCCTTGTACACACCAAATAGAGGGGCCGTGATGAGGGTTCCATGGCCCTGGATTAAAGCCCATCATCCGGTCAGGGCGCATGGGTGTTTCTGGTTGGGACCGAGAGGGGGGCACCCCTTAGAGCGCGTGATATAAATTTCATCCCATGCTATTCGAGGTTGTGGCCTCCCCGTCTTAAAGTTTTTCTTGAATGTTGCCTAGGGTGATCCCTGGCAACGGGATGTGGAATGGGTGTGTACTGGTTAGATGTGTTTCTTCAAAAATACCATAAACAGAACTAGTCCTTTGTGACTAGTGAAATCCGTTGGCTGTGGTTAAAGAGTATAAACTCTGCAGAGTAAAAACCATTCGAGTAACCGTATCTATGGTCAAGGACTGTGATCAAGTTATCTATGTCAGTGTCAGTGTCCGTCTCAACATCCGTCTCCTCGACAGTCTCAGTGTCAGTTTCAGAGACAATCTCCGGTGAATGAACATCAATGGTAAGACCGGCTGAATGTTATTCCTGTGGATGGACTAACCCGTTTATTATTATGTACTGAATATTTCCTTGGAATCATTTAACTTCATGAACCGCTCGAATTCGAATGATGAAATATAAGCCCTTTATGCGATGTCGCTCAGACGTCCGACTGAGGCACTCTTGTTATTTACTTTCGATATAAGCCCTTTGTGTGATGTTGCTCAGACGTCCGACTGTGGCATTCTGGTTATTTACTTTTGATATAAGCCCTTTATGTGATGTCGCTCTGACGTTCGACTATGGCATTCTGGTTATTTACTTTCGATATAAGCCCTTTATGTGATGTCACTCAGACGTCCGACTGTGGCATTCTTGTTATTTATTTTCAATATAAGCCCTTTATGTGATGTCGCTCAGACGTCCAACTGTGGCATTCTTGTTATTTACTTTCATTATAAGCCCTTTACGAGATGTCGCTTAGACGTTCGACTGAGGCACGTTCTGTTATTCACTTTCAATATAAGACCTTTATGTGGTGTTGCCCCGACGCTCGACTACGGCATGTTAATTTATTTTTACCTTTCGAGGCGTCGCTTCAGACACCCGATCTGTCTTTAGTTGTTTCATTGGGATTTCGGGTGGACTACCGCCTGACTTCCTTTTTATTTAACATGCCGTGTAAATTTATTATCTTAGTGTGCATTAATAAACTGCTCATGTGCATCATGTTTGCATTTGTTATATCTTATGTCTGAACTGTCTTGCCAGTACATTCAAAGTACTCACCTGACTTGTTGATTTGGCCAGATGTTGACGAAGGCGATCTTATGGATGAAGAGTACGATAGCGAGTCCGACGCCTAGAGGAGTCCCAGTCAGTCCCGTGTGATCCTGGAATTGGTCACTTGTATCATATACGCTTCCGCTACCCGAATAAAATCATCGAGCCTCATTCCGACGCTCGATGAGCTGTAAGATTAGGAGCCATGTCACCCACTTCGCTGTGACATATCCACCACCACTTTTATTGCGAGTCAGTAGTTATGCCACCATACCCTTGTGTCATATCCGCCTTTATGTATAATATCGGTGTGCTTGTAATAAATTGTTGAGCATCCTCAGCTCAACCTTGTATAATATTTAGTACTTCTAGATTTCTGTATCAAGGATTTGTCTACTAGTAAGGAAGCTTTTCCTATACTGGTCTGGTAAAAGGGTTGGTTTCTAAATAAATTTTTTATTGGAAAACCGGTCCTGACAATGAATGCCCAAGCCTTCTTGGAGCTTCTCTTCTTGTGAGATGAAGATTTTGAGGATTTTGATGATGAAGACTTTGAAGATTTCTTCTTCTTATTTGAGTCATCAGAACTGTAATCCTTGTATTACTTCTTCTTTGATTCCTTTTCCCACTGAGGATAGTCTTGAATGTAGTGACCAGGTTTCTTGCACTTGTGACAAAGCCTCTTCTTGTAGTCACTGGATGAGGAATCGTTGCTCCTTGAGGATTGTCCAAAACGACCACGTCTTGAGAACTTCTGCAATTTCCTCATGAGCAGTGCTAGTTATTGGCTCAGTTCTTCAGGATCATTACACTACTAGGGAAAACCTTATACACAGAACTTTAGCAGTAGCGTGGGTCAAAAAAGCTTGCTGGTGCTAATTAGGAGTAGCGCGCCTGAGGAAACCGCGCTGCAGATAAAGATCTAGGAGTAGCGCGTCTTGCTTCAAACACGTTACTACTAAAATTCCCATGGCTTAGCCGATAGGCTACACATAGTAGTAGTGATCTATAACGAACCGCGCTACCGCTACTTTATTTGTACCAGCGCGTTTTAATATAAACTCGCTACTGCTAAAGGTTATAAAATTAAATGGAAAGAAAATGGAAAGGTAATTGAAAATGAAAGAAATAGAATAAGGTGAAAGGAAAAAAATAAAATGTGAAGAAAACTAAACAAAAAAGGGAAAAAAAGAGAAATGAGTAGCAGTAGCGTGTATCACAGAACGGGCTGTAGCTAAGATAGCAGCAGCGCTTTTCCTGGAACGCGCTACTGCTACTTCTGACTTAACCACGGGGATCGTCCTTCCCCACGCGGCCACTTCCCCCAAATCCAATTCTCTCCACTATCGCCGCCGCCGTCGCCCGTCGGCCGCCGCCGTCGCCCGTCGGCCGTCGCACGCTCTCCGCACCCTCTACGCCGCCCCGACCCCAGATTCAACGCCGCCCCCGCCCCCCGACCTCAACGC
>NC_041383.1:143680349-143834259 GCF_002162155.2 Triticum dicoccoides | reverse complement strand
CGCCCCGACCCCGACCTCGACGCCGGCCGCCATCCGCCGCGCGCCCGAGCCCTGACCCCGACCTCGACGCCGCCCTGCCCCTCCCTCGTCGCAGGCACCCGAGGTGAGCACGCCCGCTCCACCCTCTCCACTACCTCTGCCTAGGGTTTCTTTATATTTTAGTTGCATCAAATTAGTTAGAGTTCATGTAAGAGTGGAAACAAATCGGATGCGATGCGGCTCAAATGAGTTAGGGTTAATGTAATTAAGGGTGAAAACGAATCAAATTTCTAAGATGAATCATAAAACGAGTAAAATTTGACCAATTATTTCACTTTATAGTTGGATAATTGAAATATCCGCTACCACTTTCCACACCTATTGGTTCATCAAATTAGATGGTAATTAGGGCAGTAGTTCCTAGGTACTAATTAGTTAGTAAGAACTAGGTACTAATTAGGTACTAGAATATTTTTATTTATAGTAAGTTTATTTTTAGTAAGAACTAGTTGACTTAATAGAACTAGTTAGTAAGAACTTGTTTCTATTTTTTAGTTAAAGCAATTTTTCCCGCCTCGACGTGGACGATGCCTATCCCGCATCCTCGTCGTCGAGTCGTCGGAGGACGACACCTGCTTGACCAGATCGGCCATGTCCGGGACTGGGCTCCGCCGGGGTGGTACTGGGAGGCGCTACCTACCGGGGGGCGCAGGTTGGTGAGGAGCCATCCTGTCATTGACCCGAACCTTCTTTGGTGGCGGTCGCGTGGGCCAGTGATGATCCAGAGGTTCGAGGACTCCGCGGAGGTGGTACGTCACCGTGTCAGTGAGGAGGACGCGCACGTCCGTCGCTACTTGTTTGCGTTGGAGCACAGGCCGTTCTCCAATACTTGTGCCGGGGGCGATGCTGATTCCCGCCAACACCTATGGGGACAGGGCCCCTTTTCGGTTCGGTGGGGGATGGAGAGCACACAAAGAGCGGATCGAGGCGGAGCACGCAGGGAGATTTTTACCCAGCTTCGGGCCACACGGATGCGTAAAACCCTACTGCTGCTTGTTTGTGTATATTGGATTCTTGCTCAGGAGCGATGGACGCTGCCAGACTGAGCGTAAGAGTGCTTCTGATCTTGAACGAACCGAGCTGACCGAGCCTCTGAACTCCCCGACCCTCGGAACTCCTTTCTACGTTGCGCTTGGGCCTCCTTTTATACTCAAGGGGTCACCGACAGGGGGCAACGTAGACAAGAAGGGTAAAAATGGAAAAGGATGCGGTAGGTGCAGCTACCGCTACTGTGGATACAGTGTACCCTACCTAACTCTGACGGCAGGGGACAAGGGCATTAAATGCCTGTCTGAGTCTCCTAAATAGTGCAACAGGTGACCGTTAGGAGTGCCACCGTTTGCCACGATGGGCTTCTCTTCATCTCTGCTTGTCACCACGTGCCCCTAGCTGCACGGCCTCCCGCCACGTGCGCTCTAGTAGAGTCCCAGAGCGACACGTTAGCAGGTGAGCTGGAGCGCAGGCACGCAGTGGGGGTTTCCCGCGGCAAGCTCCTTGCCGCGGCCGTCGTCTTGTCGCGTCCGGAAGCTTGTTGCTCGCCGGATCTTGCCGGGATGTAGGGCGCGTCGCAGCAAGCCTTCTTGGTATGTCTTGAGTAGCCTTCCCGGAAAGCTCCTCTTGCCGGGGTCTTGTCTCTTCCCGGCAAGCTCCTCTTGCCGGGGCCTTGGTTGGCCTGCCCGGCAAGCTCCTCTTACCGGGGCTTCGGTTGGCCTTTCCGGCAAGCTCCTCTTACCGGGGCCTTGGTTTGAGTACTTTGTTCTTGAATGGTCTTCAAGGGATCCACAGAGGGTCTTGGCGGTCGTCTGGCAAGCTCTGCCGCGGGGTGCTGCAACTGCCCGTGCACGAGTTCGGGATACTAGGGTACCCCTACTCTAGTACACCGACAACCTGGGAGGTTCTCCGGGGATCTCACTAGAGCTATGATCCCGTGATGGTTCCTTCTTTGTGGGTATCCACCGCCCGCGCCGATACCCGTCGTGTGCTAGGGTTTTAGTTGTCTTAGTGATGTTATATGTATGACACTATTTGTGATGTATTAGTGATAATATTCGACGATGTACGGACGCATGAGATGATTTACTTTTGCTTATTGAATGCATGCTAATTTGAGTCCTATAATATATTTTGAAATGTATATCTTGTGTTGCTCAATATCCAGGTGGCCGGTCATGTTTGCAGGTTACACCTCCGAGTGGCCTATGTTTTTCCGGAGTGTTGATTCATTTCCATTCCGGCAAATTTCAGGCGCTTGATATGTCCTATTTTAGCAAAGGTCATGCCGGATTTTTTCGTGAATTTTGGCATGACTTGTGCCAGAATATGTAGGAAATATCGAGTGCCCCGGATTTGTGTGTTGAGTATCTTGGTAGTTGTCTTCGATCGATTTTCAATTAATGTTTTAACTATGAACATAGGAAATGTCTAACGACGAAAAGGATTTTGGTATTTGCAAATACTGTGAAGACGAGCGCGGCCTGTGCGACGGAATCTTCCTAGATGATGATAGGCGCTTCAACATCAAGCTGGACGAGAACTTCGAAGTGGATACAGTAAGTCACAACGATAAGTCTTTTTTCGTAATTAAGCATGACATCTGCTTCATTTGCTTCAACTTATATTTTTTTACTATTCTACTAGCGTATCCCCTGCCATGCAAGAGTTTTTCTATTGGATAAGATAGGTTTCAGTCATAGTACGGAGGAAAAGAAAGTTTACTTGAAGACCGAGCATGGTTATATTTTCCATGCAAAATTATACAATTCAGACAACTACACCTATTTTGGATGCAAAACATGGCGAGCACTATGCGAGACTTATGCATTTGAGCCTGATATGATTATCACCTTTGATATTCGTCCGGAAGATGATATTGAAGGTAATACCGACATCTGGGTCGATGTGCAGACGCCTCCAGTTATACCATTATGTAAGTTTCTCAACCATATTTATGTCTTTGATATTGTTTATTCAAAAATAGTTGACAACTAATTTGTATTGTCAGCTTATTTCGGTGCAAGCAAACATGTCCAACGCTTGGTAGACAGGACCGTATACTGTCCTGGGGCTGAACTCAACTGCGAGGAGCTCAGTCATTATGTTTCATGGCTTGAGGATCTTGATACTGTCAAGACAAATTTTCTTCCTGCATTTAGAAATGTTAGTACTGAAAATGTGCGACCAATAGTGTTCGTAATGAACTACGGTCACATCTATTTAGGAAGGATGGTAAGATTTTTACTATTTGTCATCAGTGCATCTTTTCCATACATTATTTTTGAAGCTAAACTTCATTGCTAAGTATGTTACCATACGATGTTCTTCAACAGGGACTCCCGATGAATGTTGTGCCTTATGGGATCGAGACTAAAGGTACCATGAGTATTGTTAGCTTACAGCCAAGATATCCTACAGATTACTTTCGTGCATTCAAGATTAGCGACAGATGCTTAATAGTGCAAGACTGGACCAAATATGTGATGGGGGAGCGCAGAGAAGTACTAGGGGGCAGCAAACAGATGCGCTACCCATGATTAGGAGACAGGTTCATCTACATGCTCTAGTTTGATCAAGGAGGAGAGCTATACATGTTTTATGTTATTTTACCTAAGAGAGAGCAGCAGGAGTGATTAGCTAGCTTGAAATGAGTTTGAGGATGATGATGTGCTACACTATTACTATGATGATAAAATAGATAGTGTTGGTGGTAATGACTATGATAATTATTATTAGCTAGTGTTAGTGGTGATTAAATAAATACTGTTGGTGGTAATGACTATGATGATGATTAAATAGATTGTGCTGGCGGATTAGACTCAAGTGGAGGCAACATGTGGTGCACATCGAAAGTACTACTAGTCCAAACTAGATCAAGTTTGGATTAGTAGTATACTTTTGACATGCACCACATATTGCCTCCACTTGAACCTAATCCACCTTCATTTGACACACTGTTATGGACATAATGATGTAAGCCTCATAACTTGTATTGTACCAATATTTGTACGATGGCGCATAAATACACTAAAAAAAATACTAGTAGCGATGGACAGAAAACACGCTGCAAGAAGTTACCTTAGCAGTAGCGTGGTACTGAACAAATGCTGCAGCTATTTGTCGTAGCAGTAGCGCGTGCGGGCACGTGTTACTGCTAAGCAATAGTTGTAGCGCCTTATTAGTAGCGCGCCTACCCGCGCTACTAATGGGCACAAAACCAGCGCTACTGCTACGGTTTTCCCTAGTAGTGTTAGGGCTACTACCAGAATCTTCACCTTCAGACTCAGAGACAGCCTTGGCATTCAGGGCACGTGATCTGCCATAGCTCGAACCATAGAGATCTCTCTTCTCAGCAAGCTGGAACTCATGAGTGTTTAGCCTCTCGAGGATATCAGCGGGATCAAGTGACTTGTAATTAGCACATTGTTGTATCATCAGTGCTAGAGTATCAAATGAGGAATCAAGCGATGTCAGCAATTTCTTCACCACCTCGTGGTCGGTGATGTCAGTGGCACCAAGTGCTTGAAGCTCATTTGAGATGTTGGTGAGGTGATCGAACGTTTGCTGAACATTTTCATTATCGAGTCTTTTGAAGAGGTTGAAGAGATTGCGAAGAACGTCAACACGAGAGTCACGTTGAGTTGAGACTCCTTCATTTACTTTGGACAGCCTATCCCAGATAAGCTTAGCAGTTTCCAAAGCGCTCACTCTTCCATACTGCCCTTTGCTCAGATGGACACATATGATGTTCTTTGCTTGAGAATCGAGTTGCTTGAATCTCTTCACATCGGTAGCGTTCAGTGAGGGTGAGACAGAGGGAACACCATTTTCCACAACATACTAGAGATCGTTATCAATTGCCTCAAGATGCATTCGCATCTTATTCTTCTAGTAGGGGTAGTTTGTCCCATCGAAGGTAGGACAGCCAGCAGAGACCTTGATCATACTTGCGGTCAACACAACTAAAACTCCAGGAGGTTAAACCAAAATCACACAGAACAAGGGAGTACCTTGCTCTGATACCAATTGAAAATGCGTTATATCGACTAGAGGGGGGTGAATAGGCGATTTTTATGAATTCTTCACTAAGGAATTTGCGGGTGAGGAAATTCCTTAGCAAAGAACTACTTGCAGCAGAATAAGTACTCAGAAGTAAACATAACATAACACAAGCATGGTCATCATGATGAAATGAAAACAAGCACAGAGTATAGAAAGCATAAACACAGGATAACATAGGATGAAGAAAAACAGACTGAAGAAATTGAACTGAGGAAATTGAGAAAGTCTTCAGCCAAATTCTTCAAGCACAGATATGAACAAGTGCACAACACAGTTATGAGGAAATGAAAGAGTTGAGGAAATAGAACCAGTTGGCTTGGTGAAGACAATGGTTTGGTAGACAAGTTCCAGATGATGATAGGCGCTTCAACATCAAGCTGGACGAGAACTTCGAAGTGGATACAGTAAGTCACAACGATAAGTCTTTTTTCGTAATTAAGCATGACATCTGCTTCATTTGCTTCAACTTATATTTTTTTACTATTCTACTAGCGTATCCCCTGCCATGCAAGAGTTTTTCTATTGGATAAGATAGGTTTCAGTCATAGTACGGAGGAAAAGAAAGTTTACTTGAAGACCGAGCATGGTTATATTTTCCATGCAAAATTATACAATTCAGACAACTACACCTATTTTGGATGCAAAACATGGCGAGCACTATGCGAGACTTATGCATTTGAGCCTGATATGATTATCACCTTTGATATTCGTCCGGAAGATGATATTGAAGGTAATACCGACATCTGGGTCGATGTGCAGACGCCTCCAGTTATACCATTATGTAAGTTTCTCAACCATATTTATGTCTTTGATATTGTTTATTCAAAAATAGTTGACAACTAATTTGTATTGTCAGCTTATTTCGGTGCAAGCAAACATGTCCAACGCTTGGTAGACAGGACCGTATACTGTCCTGGGGCTGAACTCAACTGCGAGGAGCTCAGTCATTATGTTTCATGGCTTGAGGATCTTGATACTGTCAAGACAAATTTTCTTCCTGCATTTAGAAATGTTAGTACTGAAAATGTGCGACCAATAGTGTTCGTAATGAACTACGGTCACATCTATTTAGGAAGGATGGTAAGATTTTTACTATTTGTCATCAGTGCATCTTTTCCATACATTATTTTTGAAGCTAAACTTCATTGCTAAGTATGTTACCATACGATGTTCTTCAACAGGGACTCCCGATGAATGTTGTGCCTTATGGGATCGAGACTAAAGGTACCATGAGTATTGTTAGCTTACAGCCAAGATATCCTACAGATTACTTTCGTGCATTCAAGATTAGCGACAGATGCTTAATAGTGCAAGACTGGACCAAATATGTGATGGGGGAGCGCAGAGAAGTACTAGGGGGCAGCAAACAGATGCGCTACCCATGATTAGGAGACAGGTTCATCTGCATGCTCTAGTTTGATCAAGGAGGAGAGCTATACATGTTTTATGTTATTTTACCTAAGAGAGAGCAGCAGGAGTGATTAGCTAGCTTGAAATGAGTTTGAGGATGATGATGTGCTACACTATTACTATGATGATAAAATAGATAGTGTTGGTGGTAATGACTATGATAATTATTATTAGCTAGTGTTAGTGGTGATTAAATAAATACTGTTGGTGGTAATGACTATGATGATGATTAAATAGATTGTGCTGGCGGATTAGACTCAAGTGGAGGCAACATGTGGTGCACATCGAAAGTACTACTAGTCCAAACTAGATCAAGTTTGGATTAGTAGTATACTTTTGACATGCACCACATATTGCCTCCACTTGAACCTAATCCACCTTCATTTGACACACTGTTATGGACATAATGATGTAAGCCTCATAACTTGTATTGTACCAATATTTGTACGATGGCGCATAAATACACTAAAAAAAATACTAGTAGCGATGGACAGAAAACACGCTGCAAGAAGTTACCTTAGCAGTAGCGTGGTACTGAACAAATGCTGCAGCTATTTGTCGTAGCAGTAGCGCGTGCGGGCACGTGTTACTGCTAAGCAATAGTTGTAGCGCCTTATTAGTAGCGCGCCTACCCGCGCTACTAATGGGCACAAAACCAGCGCTACTGCTACGGTTTTCCCTAGTAGTGTTAGGGCTACTACCAGAATCTTCACCTTCAGACTCAGAGACAGCCTTGGCATTCAGGGCACGTGATCTGCCATAGCTCGAACCATAGAGATCTCTCTTCTCAGCAAGCTGGAACTCATGAGTGTTTAGCCTCTCGAGGATATCAGCGGGATCAAGTGACTTGTAATTAGCACATTGTTGTATCATCAGTGCTAGAGTATCAAATGAGGAATCAAGCGATGTCAGCAATTTCTTCACCACCTCGTGGTCGGTGATGTCAGTGGCACCAAGTGCTTGAAGCTCATTTGAGATGTTGGTGAGGTGATCGAACGTTTGCTGAACATTTTCATTATCGAGTCTTTTGAAGAGGTTGAAGAGATTGCGAAGAACGTCAACACGAGAGTCACGTTGAGTTGAGACTCCTTCATTTACTTTGGACAGCCTATCCCAGATAAGCTTAGCAGTTTCCAAAGCGCTCACTCTTCCATACTGCCCTTTGCTCAGATGGACACATATGATGTTCTTTGCTTGAGAATCGAGTTGCTTGAATCTCTTCACATCGGTAGCGTTCAGTGAGGGTGAGACAGAGGGAACACCATTTTCCACAACATACTAGAGATCGTTATCAATTGCCTCAAGATGCATTCGCATCTTATTCTTCTAGTAGGGGTAGTTTGTCCCATCGAAGGTAGGACAGCCAGCAGAGACCTTGATCATACTTGCGGTCAACACAACTAAAACTCCAGGAGGTTAAACCAAAATCACACAGAACAAGGGAGTACCTTGCTCTGATACCAATTGAAAATGCGTTATATCGACTAGAGGGGGGTGAATAGGCGATTTTTATGAATTCTTCACTAAGGAATTTGCGGGTGAGGAAATTCCTTAGCAAAGAACTACTTGCAGCAGAATAAGTACTCAGAAGTAAACATAACATAACACAAGCATGGTCATCATGATGAAATGAAAACAAGCACAGAGTATAGAAAGCATAAACACAGGATAACATAGGATGAAGAAAAACAGACTGAAGAAATTGAACTGAGGAAATTGAGAAAGTCTTCAGCCAAATTCTTCAAGCACAGATATGAACAAGTGCACAACACAGTTATGAGGAAATGAAAGAGTTGAGGAAATAGAACCAGTTGGCTTGGTGAAGACAATGGTTTGGTAGACAAGTTCCAACTACTGTCTCAGTTGTACATCTGGTTGGAGCAGCTAGGTATTTAAACCTGAGGACACACAGTCTCGGACACATAGTCCTCACCGTATTCTCCTTGAACTCAGTTCACACAGACCTCGTCCAATCACTCGTGGTAAGTCTTCAGGTGACTTCCGAACCTTCACAAACTCGGTCACTCGGCGATCCACAATTTCCTCTTGGATGCTCAGACCATGACGCCTAAGTGTCTGGAAGAAGCATAGTCTTCAAAGGTAACAAGTGTCGGATCCACGCAGGATCAATCTCTTCAGTGATGCTCAATCACTTTGGGTTTGTAGGTGTTTGGGTTTGGGTTTTCCTCACTTGATGATTTTCGCTCAAAGTTCTCGGAGGATGGGATGCTCTCAAATTAAAAGTGTCAGTTTCTCTCAGAGCAGCCAACCAGCTAGTGGTTGTAGGGGCGGCTATTTATAGCCTAGGGAGCAGCCCAACATGATAACACATAAATGCCCTTCAATGATATGACCGTTAGGTGGGAAAATATTTTTGGACAGCTGGCGCGTAGCACAGCAACGGTCGGAATTTTGAGTGTCTAATTCCTCAGGGCTATCATGTTCCTCACTGTGTAGGCAATCCGCACTGGCGAATTCCTAACTCCTCAGTCAGAACAAATTCCTCAGAGACGAGAAGAACGTCATCTCTGTCACTGAAGAATATGACTGAACTGCATGAGATTTCCAACGGCTTCACTCGAAGCGATTGATAGGTGTTGGATTTTGAGTTGAGCATCACTTGGAAAATTTTCCTTAGTATTTCCTCGACCCCCTTTAATAGTACGGTGTTTCCTATGACCCAAGAAAGAGAAAATGAAACTACGAAAACAAAAATCTTCATGCTTCATGTTCCTCGCAGGAATACCAAGTCTTCAAGGTTACACCAATTTCTTCACTTTCAAAGTCTTTAGAAAGTCTTCAAAAATCCAAAGTCTTCATTCGAAGAACTTCATTTTTAGGGGTTGACTTTCTCTGTAAATATCAAACTCCTCATAGAATTATAGACATGTGTATACTCACAAACGCATTAGTCCCTTAACCTATAACTCTTCAATACACCAAAATCACTAAGGGTCACTAGATGCACTTACAGGGTCTGGAGGAGCTGCTGCACCATGTCGATCAAAATGTTTTCCTGGCTGGTCATAATGGACAGGGTTACACCAAGAACATGATTCAACACAGGCATTGGAGGATTAATGATGGTCCTGAATGCGTACTCTGTCCAACTGGGGCATTTGAGGATAGAAACCATCTTTTTTCTAGTGCAATTTCAGTGCCCGTGTGTGGAATTATCTGCAGATCGTTTGGAAGGATTGCAATGACATGGTGGAATTGGCTTTGCATGCCAGAAAGGATTTCAACAAGCCTTTCTTTGTGGAAGTGGTCTTCCTTGCATGGTGGAATATTTGGAAAGTGAGGAATGATAGAGCTTTCAGGCATATTCAACCTTCTTTCGGGGCATGGAGGAATGGTTTCATTCATGATATAACACTCCTCTCCCACATAATCAAAAAGAAGCATAGAGATGCCTTGCTTAAGTGGATTGATTTCCTACCTCCTTGAGGAGGTCTTTTGTATTTATTTTAGTAATATCTTAGGTATAGTCTCTTCACCCCTTTGTATAGCTTTCTCTAGTTCTCCTTTCTGTTTTTCCTTTTCCTCATCTTGAGGAACCATTGTATTTGTGCTCTGTTTTTTAATAAAATGTTGTGGGGTGTAAGCCCTGCAGTCTTCAAGGTCAAAAAATGCACCCTATTGCACCTCTGGCAAGTCCGAGGCGAGGCGGAGGATGCCGGTGCCGGCGTTTAGCATGTACCGCAGCTGGCGGCTAGCATCGTCTCGTTAGCTAAGAGTAAGTTAGTACTTGTATACTACTAGAGTATTAGTGGGAGTAGATAGTTAACTTGGCTATGATGGTTGTCAACGTGGAAGTTCAGTACTCTATATCTGGATCAGACCGGTTACTTTGCTCTGAATGTTGAACTTTCCGTTTGAACGTATGGAATGGGCTATTATTTTTTTAAATAGGTTGTATTTGTCTTCCATGGGTTTAGAGGCTGACTTGTGGGCCTACCAAGTTGATGCGTACACAATCAGGAGATGATTGTACATGGAGAGGATGACAGCAGGGACCCACCAAAGTCATGGCAGTACGCAAGCAACTGCCTCCTTATTTCAAGCCAATAAAAAATGGGCTCCTCCTAATGGATTTCTGACATCTGGGTCCCATGCCATTGTCAACATAGTCAATAAACCAGAGAATTGCACAACGAATGGCTGACACTAGGGACCCAACAGCTCACCCAGTTATTTTTTGTTTTGGGTTAATTTGATAAATGCCACTCCAAATCTGGTGATTCCAAGAAATGCCACTACAATTTCCAAACTTTGAAAAATGCCATTTCATGCCATTTCCAGTGGCATTTTTCGAAGCCTGGAGTGGCATTTTTTAAAGTTTGCAAAAATTGCAGTGGCATTTTTCAAAGTTTGCAAAAATTGCAGTGGCATTTTTCAAAGTTTGGAAATTGCAGTGGCATTTTTATGAATCGCCACAATTGGAGTGGCATTTATCTAATTTGTTTTTGAGACGGAAGCAGGGTGTCGACTGGGCTGTGCGGGGCACTCTGGTCTGTCTAGACAGACTTTTCTTTTATGTTTACCACAAACCAGCCCAGTAGTTTTTTTCTGAAAATGTCTAGCCCAGGTTTTTTGTGATTTGTCAAGTAAGTTGCTTTGTCAGGCCTGTTGGGCTGCAAATCTTGCAAGACGAGGAGAGCTTCATTCGGCTGGCCGAGAAAATGGCCTATCAGTAATGAGAAATGGGCTCTACATTTTTAAAACACATCAAAACGGCAATTAGTTTCAAATTTCTTTCTTTTCATTTCGAGATTCTAAATTGCATTGATTTTTATGTGTGGACATTTTTTTGGATTTTATATTGATATATATTTATTTTTAAAATCAGTTTGAATGTGACTCGAAATTTCAGGATTAAAACAGTTCGGACCGCACCAAAATATGCAAAATTTCGTATAATTTTTTAACCGTGGCCACAATATGGGCTGTAATGCTAACACAAAGAATATGGGCTCCAAAAAAACCTTAAGAATTAGCAAATGGGTTGTAAATTATTAGAAATAATGGCAGATGGGATGTATGCTGTTTTCCACAGATTTGAGGCTTCCTAAAAACTGTTGACGCACAAGCAGTGACTATTGGATGTACATCCAATGGCTGTCGTGCTTATTCAATCTGTGCTCTTCCTGCTCCAGACGCTCACACAAGCGCCGGCGAGACTGCCTGCTCCCTCCTCCCATGGACGGCTGTGCTGCCACGCAGGCCTCATCGCTGGCCTAGCCATCCCTCTACTGACCCACACCTGCTGTTATTCTCCGGCAACGGCAGATGAACCAGTAAACCCTCGTACTCCCCTCCACGTGGGAAACAACTGACGAGTCTTCCCTGGCTCCATGTCATTCCCTTCCTAGTCCTCGCTGTCGTCCACTTCCCTGGTGCTCTCGGCGCGGCGTGGTCAACGAACAACATGCATCGGAAGTGGACTGTACGTGGAGAGGCTGACAGCTGGGTCCATGGACGCACTCAAGGAAATGCCTCCTTATTATGCGCAAAATAATGATTCCTCCACTTGACAGCTGGGACCCACCGAAAGGGCCTCTGTATTTCGTGAAAAAAACGTTCACCCGCTAACAGGTCGGACCCACCAGCTATATCTTTGCACACAAGGAAGTGCCTCCTTATTACACAGAAAAAAATGAATACTAGCTAGCTGGGACCCAGCATAGTGGGCGGCTGACTTGGGCCTACTAAGTTGACGGGGACGAAGGGCTTTGTCAACTTAGTCAATATGAACGATTCTAGCTCAAGTGACCGTACGATGCCCATCCAACGGCTGTAGTGCTTCTTCAACCTATGGTCTTCTTGCTCTAGCCGCCCAAACTAGCGCTGGTCGTGCCGCCTGCTCCTGCCTCTCGTGGCTGGTTGTCCTTCCGCGGAGGCCTCACCGCCCCCTACTACTCCGACCGCTGGCCATGCCATCCCTCTACTCAACCACACCCCCTGTTATTCTGCTGTGACGACAGCCTCACACCGAAGGCGAACTAGTGAACCCTCGTACTCCTCTCCACATGGGCATCCACTATCGCGTCTTCCCCGGCTCCGCGTGGTCCCCTTCCTAGGCCTCGCTATCATCCATCGCCCTAGTGCTCTCAGCGCGGTGTGGTCAACGTGGTCAAGGAACGACTTCCATTGGAAGAGTACTGTACGTGGAGAGGCTGACCGCTGGATCCACGGCCGCAGCAAGGAAGCGCCTCCTTATTACACGGAAAATAATGATTCCTCTACCTGACAGCAGGGACCCACCGGACGAGCCACTATATTTCACAAAAAATGATTCGACCCCTGACTACTAGGACCCACCAGCTACATCTTCGCATGCAAGGAAGTGCTTGACAGTCGGGACCCACCCGGTCGAAGCGTACGTAGCGTTGTCATTCTGGTGGCGAACGTGTACGTACATACGATCGGTCTGTCTATAGGCTGCAGCGATGAACCGTGGTTGTGTAAGGAAGGGCACGTGTCGTAGTAGAGGCGCGCACATAGCATGTACACGTATGTACAGCGGCCAGGGTGCAAGAAAGTAAATATGGCTACGTACGTACATACAGGTCGGGTCTCGAACGCCTACTCGCGCATACTTACGGTTAAGGCTCATGTACATGGCTGGGTCGGAATGGAGAAACTGCGTCGTCGTCGTGTTCATGGGTAGGCAACGGAATGCATAGTGTTCATCGGGAGGCAACGCAACGCGTGCTGTTCATCGGGAGCCAACCGGCTTGGACGGAACAGCCGATGGAAACGAGGCCTGGCCTACCGCAGAACGGAGGAAATGGCCTTGTCTTCTACTGGCCATGGTCGAAACGGGATCATGTTCATCAGGAGGGGTCTGGCATACCGCAAAACGGAGGAAACGGACCTCGTCCGGTCGAAACGGGGTCCTGTTGATCGGGAGGGGTGTGGCGTACCGCAAAACGGAGGAACCAGACTTGTGTTGGAGCGGTACGGTCGAAGCGGGGGTCCTGTTCTTCGGGAGGGGTGTAGCGTACCGCAAAACGGGACTCCACGGGATACTGTTAATCTCCACTGTCGACTGCCTCCACGTGCTACTGTTCATCCATCGTCGACTGCCTCCAAGGGCTCCTTTTCATCCACTGTCGACCTCCTCCAGCCTCCACCTGCTCCTGTTCATCCAGCCTCCACCGCTCCTCCACCTGCTACTGTTCATCCAACCCTCCACCGGCTACTGTTCAACCAGCCCTCCACCGGCTACTGTTCAACCAGCCCTCCATGGGGTCCTGTTCATCCCGCCCTCCACGGGGTCCTATTCATCCATCGGATCGATCAATCGGGGTCCTGTTCATCAAGTGGCAATGTCCTCTACTACCACGGGGTCCTGTTTATCCAACCCCCCACCGGGAACTGTTCATCTACCCCCCCCCCAACAACGCTCACTGTTCATCAAGGGGAGGAGGTAGCAGTGTTCGGTCGGCTTCAATTAGCAGAAGCAGTAAAGGAATCACTCGGGTTTAGTTAACAGCAAGGGATCGATATGGGTTCAATAACGTAGCTAGTGCAATCGCTCGGGTTCAGTTAGAGCCGAACGCCTCGCTCGGGTTCAGTTAGAGCGCAATTCCTCGCACACACGTGTGTACGTACGATAGAAACGCGCATCGCTTGGCCCCTGACCACCCACCGTAGCCAGGAACACCCCCAATATTTTCCTGGCCCTCGCTTCTACCATGGTTTTCTCCTTCATGGACGACCCAAAGAATGTCAGGTAGCTACGTCTCTGGCCCGCCCAGGACGAAAAGCCCATTTTCTGTCATGATTTTTTGTCATAGAAGTAGGATCCCACCACATCTATGATGATACCGAGTCTTGTCACAATTATCGTCATAGAAGTGTCATAAGCATGACAAAAAAAATCATTCGGCCCGAAATGTCACGGATGTGTCTTTTTTCTGTAGTGCATTGTTCAAATAACGGTTTTCTGTGTGAAGAGAAACAGGCAATCCAAACTTCAAATGATATAAGTGAAGCACATGAAGCATTCTATAACACTCCAAAAATTTTGATTTGGTTTTTTTATTAAAATCTTTGTTGGGTTTGAAGGAGGTTATTTAATTTTTTTATAAGCCTCTCGTTCTCAAAACCTTTATGGCAAATACTTTATGTGTTTTTCTCAACATTTACTTTGGTCTTGAGGGCATTTCATTTAGTGTTAACTCAACACAAGTTTTTTCTTTTGGAAAGTTTTTGAAATTCTTTCTTTTAAAAATAACCCTATGACTTATGGAATGATTCTTCCTCATTCAAAAATCTTTCTTTCCATGACCTAGGTTGAAAATTTTCTTCCAAAACCCCTCCCTCCACTTTGGGTCAAGTCAAATATCCAATCCCAGCAAGTTCAACCCATTTTTGTTTTTTATTCTATTTATTTTATCATCAAAACAATTTCTGTCATTTATTTTGAACCATGGTGATTTACAAAGGAACTACCAGAACCCTTTTGAGTTCTGGCCCCAAACAATCTCCTATGACTAGTCCTTAGTACCCTCAACCTAGATCCATCAAGATCCACTTGTCGACAGTTCAAAATTTTCAAATTTTGCTTGCTGCAAGTTTGAACCAGATTTGCCATTTTGGATGAAATTCATTATTTTTCTTCTCCAAAAATTCCGAGATAAATCAGGCAGCCCCTAGATGCATTGAGAGGTCATCTCACCAAAGATCAACTCCAGAAGAAATTTCCACATGCCAAAAAGATTTCATCGAACACCTGGCATGCACTGTTTCTGTCAAAATTCGGAAAAGTTCATGTTTTAGTGTTCAGTTTCAGTCGACGGTGTCGTTTTCGTCAGAACCCGTCGACAATCTCACCAGTTTGCACGTTGGCGCCTTGCTCTCTGCTCCTTCTTCTTATGCAGTGCGTCGCACGATCGTTTGGACGGGCGCAAGTGTCGGTGGCGACGTGGCACCTCATCGCCAGCGTCTTCTGTGGTGGCAGAACCACTCGTGGCGGCCAGCAGGGGCCGGCCCTGCCATTCGGCGTCGTCCAGCACCGCCCAAGCCACCAGCAACCTCCGCGTGGATGTCCGCTTGCCTGTGCATGCTCAACACCGTCGCCATGGCTTGAGAAGCACAGGGAGCGCTCCCTGCCGCTGACGTGCCCGCGAGGCCGTTCCGTCGGGAACTTGGAGTATCACCCAAGGTAGGCCAAGTTTAGCCCCGGGATGGAACCATCAGACCAATCCACAGCCGCCTCGCCACCTAAACCACCTTCCCGACCATAGCCTCGCCGTAATCACTCGCCGGAGTTATCACGTTCTTGGAAACCGCCTCGGACCGGCTATAAATAGCGCCCCGAGCTCGCCTTCGACCAGGCATGACCCTTCCACCTCACCAGAACCATGCCCAGCCACTAGGAGGGCCTCGAGGAGGTCTTCTTCTCCGACTCCGGCCGCCCCGATCTGCTTCGTGCTTCGGCAAGATCCTCTCTGGTGAGAGCCCCTCCGCCTCCCAAACCGCATCAGCAACCTCATGATCCACTACCTAGCCTAACCCGCGCTCCAATTTGAAGGTTGCAGCTCCCTTCAGAGAGAACCATCCTCGCCCGAACCGCCGTCCGCCGGAGTGAAGGTCGCCGTCGACATGGTGCTCGCCAACAACCAACTCCACCACCCACAAACTCGGGAGAGCACCGTGAGTCCATAGGTAACATCCACTCCTCCCAACTCGCCGTGGATCGACGCCGGCGACCACCGCAGCCCTCGGGCGCCGGTGGCTCTGTTTTGAATTCAAACCTGACAGGTGGGACCCCTTCGTCAGCTTTTTCTCTTTTTCGAACCGTTTTCTGAAAACGCCTTAATACGCTTTCTAACTGAAACGGTTTCTGTCTTTTTATAAACTACCCCCCTGGAAACTTTCTGTTTCATTAGAAATGAGTCCCTCGACTAAAACCTTAATAACTTTTAAACAAAAGATGATTTTGAATTGATTCTTTTTCTGTCATCTTTATTTTTCTGTCTACTTTTTATCATATTTATTTGAAAAATATTTGGAACACTTTTGTGCACACACGGTATTTATGTAGTATCCGACTTTCTTTTATACCATAGATACCGAAGGAGGTGACGGAGCCGCAAACCTCACTGACCTAGACTCCGACTACTCCGAACCAGGCAAGCATGTTTGAACCTTTGATATGATGAGTGTTTTTCATGTTTGCTTGAGTAGTTATTTCATGGCATGTTTATATCAGCATCAGTACGTGTTATATTGCATGCAAGGCAACTACAAGTGAGCTTCGAAACTTGATGTGTCATTCGATGGGAGATAACATGATCATGTGGTGACATGAAAGATGGTAAGATGGTATTGTTGAATCATGCCAGTCTTATGTCAACCGTTTAACTCCAGTGTTAACGTGGATCAAGTCACGTTACCGTCCGCCCCCTTTTCATGCTACCACATGTTTTCTGCAAATAATACGGTTTAGTAAGTTGCAAACATCTGGATATAAAGCCCGTGATGAGGGTTCCATGGCCCTGGATTAAAGCCCGTCATTCGGTCAGGGGGCATGGGTGTTTCCGGTTGGGACCGAGAGGGGGGCACCACTTAGAGCGCACGATATAAATTTGATCCCATGCTATTCGAGGTTGTGGCCTCCCCGTCTTAAAGTTTTTCTTGAACGTTGCCTAGGGTGATCTCTGGCAACGGGATGTGGAATGGGTGTGTACTGGTTAGATGTGTTTCTTCTAAAACACCGTAAACGGAACTAGTCCTTTGTGACTACTGGAATCCGTTGGCTGTGGTTAAAGAGTACAAACTCTACAGAGTCAAAACCATTCGAGTAACCATATCTATCGTGAAGGACTGTGATCAACTTATCTATGTCCGTGTTAGTGTCAGTCTCAACGTCCGTCTCGGTGTCTGTCTCAGTGACAATCTCCGGAAAATAAACATGAGTGTTAAACCCGGCAGAATGTTATTCCTGTGGATGGACTAACCCGTTTATTATATGTACTGAGTATTCCCTTGGAATGATTTAAATTCGTGAACTGCTTGAATTCGAATGATGAAATATAAGCCCTTTATGTGATGTCGCTCAGACGTCCGACTATGGCACTATTGATATTTACCTTCAATATAAGCCCTTTATGTGATGTCGCTTAGACGTCCGACTGTGGCATTCTTGTTATTTACTTTCAATATAATCCCTTTATGAGATGTCGCTCAGACGTCCTACTGTGGCATTCTTGTTATTTACTTTCAATATAAGCCCTTTATGTGATGTCGCTCAGACGTCCGACTATGGCATCCCTGTTATTTTCTTTCATTATAAGCCCTTTTCGAGATGGCGCTTAAGACGTCCGACTGTGGCATGCACTGTCATTTACATTTCAAAAAAAGCTCTTTATGCGGTGTCGCCCTAACGCCCGACTACGGCATGTTAAATTATTTTTACCTTTCGAGGCGTCGCTTCAGGCATCCGATCGGTCTTCAGTTGTTTCATTGGGATTTCGGGAGGACTACCGCCTGACTTCCTTTTTATTTATCATGCCGTGTAAATTTATTATCTGAGTGTGCACTACTAAACTGCTCATGTGCATCATGTTTGCATTTGTTATATCTTATGTCTGAACTGTCTTTTGAGTACATTCAAAGTACTCACCTGGCTTGTTGATTTGGCCAAATGTTGACGAAGGCGATCTTATGAATGAAGAGTACGATGGCGAGTCCGATGCCTAGAGGAGTCCCAGTCAGTCCCATGCGATCCTGGAATTGGTCACTTGTATCATACACGCTTCCACTACCCGAATAAAATCATTGAGCCGCACTCCGACACTCGATGAGCTGTAAGATTAGGAGTCATGTCACCCACTTCACTGTGACATATCCACCACCACTTTTATTGCGAGTCAGTAGTTATGCTACCATACCCTTGTGTCATATCCGCCTTTATGTATAATATCGGCGCACTTGTAATAAATTGTTGAGCAGTCTCAGCTCAACCTTGTATAATATTTAGTACTTCTGGATTTTTGTATCAAGGATTTGTCTACTAGTAAGGAAGATTTTCCTATACTGGTCTATAAAAAGGGTGTTTTCTCAATAAATGTTTTATTGGAAAACCGGACCTGACAAACTTGGTACCAGAGCCAGGCTGACTATAGGAAGCCACTAGGTGTGACCGCTAACCGGTTATTAGCGTAATGAGTGCTATTGTAATAATTAGTAAATGTAGCAATTTTCTATTAGTCATCATAAATTTATGATTTGACTATTCGGAATTTTTGTCTACTTTTGTAGATGGCTGGCAGCAACTGTGAGTCACAGGTGTTCACTAATGTACCTAGGGATTTATCAAGCTTCTCGTCTTCATCACCAAAGTCGCAATTGGGCCATCGGCTCGTCTGGAGTTCACACTCTACCAGCACAAGATCAGCGACAGCATGTCTATGCATCAGGCCGTGGTGCAATTCAAGGGAGGATGTTCTGAGTCACGCCGCTTCCGATTTGTTGGAAGGGACATGCCTACGGAGAGGCATGCCATGCAGATGGCTGCCCGTGAGGTGATAGCTCGTCTCTGAGATGCTCCTTCTTCGATGAAGGCTTGTCGCTACCGCTACCACCCCTGCCACGTGCCATACACTTGTCATGATGCATTCGCTTGCCCCAGGGGAGAGAGAGATGAGGCTATTGAGATGTTGGTTGAGTATCTCAAGGCTCTCGAGGCAGCTTTTGATAACCTCATGGACGACTTTGTGGCTGCTCGTATGGACTTTGTGCAGGGCTGTTCTGCCAACATGAGGGAGCTCCTCCATACAGCACCACCACTGACTTACGTCTCATCCGCAACATCCTATGCACCTGCCATCTTCGCCACCGCTCGCTGCCTGCGTACTACTGAGGAATTTGACCAGGTCATTGCTCCTACTCCAGTCAGTACCACACCACCTGCCGTGCCCGCACCAGCTCATCAACTCAGAACTTCGCGCCTGGAGCCTATTAGTGAGGAGGAGGTTGAGTCTCCAGCATCACTGGGTCTTACCCTCGGCAGGCCGAGGGAAATTCTCACCATATCCGACTGAGTGCGCCTAGTAGTCGTGCGACCTACCAGCTTGTATGATATGTTTATATGTACATAGGTTTGGTGAGAAGTAGTTTGTGTGCGCATCATGTAGGAACTAGAGAAGTGCACTAGCCTAAATAACATGTTAGGAATGTGTACGCACATCCTAAGTGATGTATTGTATAATTATGGCTTGCGTGTAAGATATGTATTGAGCGGTCCTTCTTCATGCGCAATCAAGTATTTTCTTGAAAAATGTTGGAGTTCTTAAATTTCCGCCTTTGCAAAATTATTTATTCTGCCACTCGGTTTTTCTCATGAGTTTTACAAAAATACCCTAGAGTGGAAAATGCCTCGTCCTTGGACTCGTCCCATGCCAAGTCCGCCGAAAGAAAATTATAGTACCCAGACAAGTAACGATTTCACACAGGGGCAGTCAAGTCAGCAGGGCAGTGAAGCAACATTTTCTCAAGTATTCCGCCTTTATGAGAAAAGACAGCAGCAGCATCAAGAAATGATGAACCATGTTATCAATATGGGAATCACCGTGAAACATATCAGCAGCATTCCAAGTTGTCTAAACTACAAAAGACACGTCCCCCAACGTTCTCTCACACTGATAGACCGCTTGAGGCCGATGATTGGCTTCGAGACATTGAAAGGAAATTAATTATTGCACAATGTTTGGACCGTGAGAAGGTACTTTATGCACCTCACTACCTCACTGGAGCAGCTGCATCATGGTGGGAGAATTTCCTACACATGCACCCCGATGAAAATAACATCACCTGTGAAGAATTTAAAGAAGGTTTTCGTGGGGCGCACATTCCCAGAAGCATTATGAAGATCAAGAAAAGGGAATTTGATGACCTCAAGCAGAGAAGCATGACAGTGACTGAGTACAATAGTCAGTTTACTCTATTGTCTTGTTATGCGAACGAAGAGCACATGACTGAAAATAAAAAGATGGAAAAATTTATGGACGGTCTGGCAGCAGCGCTTAAATGCCAGCTGGTCGTACACACCTTTCCGGATTTCAAAACACTTGTGGACAAAGCCATTACATTGGAAAATGAGCGCCGTAACTTGGAGGATTTTCACAAGCGCAAAAGGGACCAGACTACTCATGCTCGCAACAACCGGAATAAGACTGATTCAGAAGAATGGAGCAAACAAGTCCACAACCAATGTTCCACGCCCAAACAAAAAATTTCATGCAAGGGACAAGGATTTTACATACCACCCAGGTGTTACTTGCTACGCTTGTGGGGAAGAAGGGCACTATGCCAAACAGTGCCCAAAGCCAAGAAACTCAGCTCGCAAGCCAAACAACGGTGGAAATAATTCAACACCCAAGCGTAAAAACTTCAACCCCAATAACAATCACAAGAAGGGTCACTTGAACCATGTGACCAAGGAGGAAGCACAGAATGCCCCGGATATCATACTCGGTATGTTTCCTGTCAACACAATACCTACCACGGTTTTGTTTGATTCTGGAGCTTCTCACTCATTCATTTCAAAGAAATTTGCTTTGCAAAATGATTTTTCGATGCTTCCCTTGGAAAAATCCATGATCATCAAGTCCCTCGGGATTAAGCAAATCACTTAGAGTTACTGCCAAGGTGTGGTTATTGAGTTTAAGGGACTAAAGTTTCATGCAAACCTCATTGTGTTGGAAAATAAGGGACTGGATATTATCCAAGGAATGGACTGGTTAACCACTAACAAGGGATTTATCGACTGCATCAATCGGACTATAATTCTTACCCATCATCACAGGAAGACAATAAAGATTGCAGCTCAAGAAAGACAAATTTCACGGCAACCATGGTGGAACAAGGTGGATGTTTCAGAGTTAAGCAAAGTTCTAGTGGTGTGTGAGTTCCCCGACGTATTTCCCGAAGAACTACCAGGCATGCCACCAGACCGGGAAACAGAATTCATCATTGAACTAGCACCGGGAACCACCCCCATTTACAAGAAACCCTATAGAATGTCACCATCTGAGTTGGTAGAATTAAAGAAGCAAAAAAAAGAATTACTGGACAAAGGATTTATACGATCTAGCTCCTCACCTTGGGGTTCACCAGTATCATTTGCAAAGAAAAAGGATGGGACACTGAGACTATGTATAGACTATCGAGCACTCAACATGGTCACCATCAAAAACAAATACCCGATGCCACGGATAAATGATTTATTTGACCAGCTCGCACAAGCCAAGGTTTTCTCAAAAATTGATTTGAGGTCGGGGTATCATCAATTAAAAGTACGGACAGAAGATATCCCCAAGACAGCATTCACCTCCAGATACGGACTATATGAATTCAAAGTAATGCCGTTCGGACTGACAAACGCCCCCGCATATTTTGGCCACCTCATGAACAAAGTGTTTATGAAGTTTATGGACAAATTTGTTTGTGGTGTTCATTGATGATATTCTGGTATACTCCAAGACACCGGAAGAGCATGTTGAACATCTCAGGATTGTACTGGGAGAATTGAGGAAACATCAATTATACGCCAAGTTCAACAAATGTGAATTTTGGTTAAGACAGGTTGGTTTTCTAGGCCATGTATTAACCCAAGACGGTGTTGCCGTAGACCCGGAAAAGGTCAAGGCCGTACTTGGCTAGAAACCACCAGCCAGCATAACCGATGTACGAAGTTACTTGGGAATGGCAGGATATTACCGAAGGTTTATTGAAGGGTTCTCCACCATAGCAAAACCAATGACACAGTTACTCAAGAAGGATAAGAAATTTGTATGGACTGAAGCTTGTGATAAAAGTTTCCAAGAACTCAAAAGGAAATTAACAACAACACCGGTACTGGTTGTGCCAGACAGACACAAAAGTTTCGAAGTATATTGTGACGCATCTCGGAAGGGCCTCGAGTGCGTATTAATGCAAGAAGGCAAAGTAGTAGCATGCGCTTCCAGGCAACTACGCAAGCATGAAGAAAATTATCCTACTCGTGACTTGGAGTTGGCTGCAGTCATTCATGCACTCAAAGTGTGGAGGCACTTTTTGCTTGGGAATCATTGTGAAATATATGCGGACCATAAAAGCCTCAAATATATTTTCACACAACCAGAACTCAATTTACGACAATGACGCTGGTTGGAATTAGTGAAGGATTATGATTTTGGCATTCACTACCATCCAGGAAAGGCAAATGTAGTGGCGGATGCTCTTAGTCGGAACCCCAGCTCGGGCAACGACAGTCTACCAAACTTGAGACCTGAATTTCAGTAGGAGTTCGCCAAACTCAACCTGGTGATGGTCACGGAGGGCAATGTGTCAAATTTGGAAATACAGCCTACCCTAATGGAATAGATTAAGGAGGCTCAGCATGGACACCCCAGCATCGAAGGCATAAAAAGAAAAGTGATTTTGGGCAAGGCCTCGGAATTCGTCATAGACGATAAGGGAATATTATGGTACGGAGACAGACTTTGCGTACCAAATATAGAAGACCTCAAACAGCAAATTCTAGCCGAAGGCCACACCGCTCCATATTCAATCCATCCGGGAGGGACCAAAATGTACAAGGACATTCAGGAAAAAATTTGGTGGCACAGTATGAAAAGGGATATAGCCACATTCATTGCATGTGGTGATTCATGTCAGCGCATTAAGGCCGAGCACCAAAAATTAGCTGGACTATTACAGCCAAACAAGATACTGAGTGGAAATGGGACAAAATTGGAATGGATTTTATTGTCGGACTACCTCAGTCACGATACGGAAATGATGCCATATGGGTCATCACAGATAGATTGACTAAGGTGGCACATTTGATCCCAGTAAAGACGACCCACACTACTAAGAAGCTTGCCAAACTTTATCGCTCCCGTATAGTTTGTCGGCATGGAATTCCAAAGACTATAATATCTGACAGAGGCACTCAATTCATTTCTATATTTTGGGATCAATTACAACAAGCTCTGGGAACTAAACTGACATTCAGTACCGCATACCACCCCCAGACAGATGGACAAACTTAACGCGTGAACCAAATTCTAGAGGACATGCTGAGAGCATGTGTTCTCACCTAAGGAACCAGTTGGGAAGAAAGCTTGCCATATGCTGAGTTCGCATACAACAAAAGTTACAAAGCCAGCCTACAAATGGCACCTTTTGAAGCCTTGTACGGGCGAAGAAGTCGTACTCCATGAAATTGGTCAGAAACAGGAGACAGTCGTATCTTCGGACCAGACATGCTCAAGGAAGCTGAGGAGAAAGTTAGGCTAATCAGGGATCGACTCAAGACAGCTCAAAGCCGACAGAAGAGTTATTACGATCGAAAACATCGGGGAGTCAGCTTTGAACCCGGTGAATATGTGTACCTACGAGTATCTCCTATGAGAGGCCTGCAATGGTTCAAAGTTAAAGGAAAGCTAGCACCAAGATTTATCGGACCCTTCTGTGTAGTTGCGCGAAGAGGCACAGTAGCCTACCAGCTAGACCTACCCGAAGAGCTATCAGACGTCCACGACGTGTTCCACGTCTCACAGTTGAGGAAATGTGCAAGCAACCCAGAGAAGCATGTATCTCATGAGAGCATTGACGTACAACCAGACCTCACCTACCGGGAACGTCCAATAAAAATCTTGGAGGAGTCTGAAAGGAGAACCCGTCAGAAAACAATAAAGTTTTTCAAGGTTCAGTGGAGCAATCACACCGAGGAAGAAGCAACGTGGGAAAGGGAGGATTTCCTTCGGACAGAACACCCACACCTATTTGAGGATCAGCTGAAATCTCGGGGACGAGATTTTTCCTAAGGGGGTAGGTGTTGTAACCCTCCAAAAATTTTGATTTGTTTTTTTTATTAAAATCTTTGTTGGATTTAAAGGAGGTTATTTTTCGAAAAGCCTCTCCTTCTCAAAACCTTTATGGCAAATACTTTATGTGTTTTTCTCAACATTTACTTTGGTCTTGAGGGCTTTTCATTTAGTGTTGACTCAACACAAATATTTTCTTTTGGAAAGTTTTTGAAATTCTTTCTTTTAAAAATAACCCTATGACTTATGGAATGATTCTTCCTCATTCAAA
Source organism: Triticum dicoccoides (assembly GCF_002162155.2). NCBI lineage: Eukaryota > Viridiplantae > Streptophyta > Magnoliopsida > Poales > Poaceae > Triticum > Triticum dicoccoides. The sequence goes on along the minus strand of NC_041383.1, from coordinate 143,809,659 downwards.
AATCTTTCTTGCCATGACCTAGGTTGAAAATTTTGTTCCAAAACCCCTCCCTCCACTTTGGCTCAAGTCAAATATCCAATCCCAGCAAGTTGAACCCATTTTTGATTTTTACTCTATTTATTTTATCATCAAAACAATTTCTGTCATTTATTTTGAACCATGGTGATTTACAAAGGAACTACCAGGACCCTTTTGAGTTTTGGCCGCAAACAAACTCCTCTGACTAGTCCTTAGTACCCTCGACCTAGATCCATCAAGATCCACTTGTCCACAGTTTGAATTTTTCAAAATTTTCTTGCTGCAAGTTTGAACCAGATTTGCCATTTTGGATGAAATTCAATATTTTTCTTCTCCAAAAATTCTGAGATAAATCAGGCAGCCCCTAGATGCATTGAGAGGTAACCTCACGAAAGATCAACTCGAGAAGAAATTTCCACATGCCAAAAACATTTCATCGAACACCTGGCATGCACTGTTTCTGTCAAAATTCAGAAAAGTTCAGGTTTCAGTGTTCAGTTTCAGTCGACGGTGTCGTTTTCATCAGAACCTGTCGACAATCTCACTAGTGTGCACGTTGGCGCCTTGCTCCCTACTCCTTCTTCTTATCTAGTTCGCCGCACGATCGTTTGGACGGGCGCAAGTGTCGGTGGCGACGTGGCACCTCATCGCCGGTGTCTTCTGCGGTGGCAGAACCACTCGTGGCGGCCAGCAGGTGCCGGCCCTGCCTTTCGGCGCCGTCCAGCACCGCCCAAGCCACCAGGAACCTCCGCGTGGCTGTCCGCTTGCCCGTGACGCTACAGCACCATCGCCGTGGCCTGAGAAGCACAGGGCACACTCTCTGCCACTGACGTGCCCGCGAGGCCGTTCCGTCGGGAACATGGAGTATCACCCAAGGCAGGCCAAGCTTAGTCCCGGGATGGAACCAGTGGACCAATCTGCAGCCGCCTCGCCACCTAAACCACGTGCCCGACCACTGCCTCACCGTAATCACTCGCCGGATTTATCATGTTCTCGGCAACCGCCTCGGACCGGCTATAAATAGTGCCCCGAGCTTGCCTTCGACCAGGCATCACCCCTCCACCTCACCAGAACCACGCCCAACCACTAGGAGGGCCTCGAGGAGGTCTTCTTCTTCACTCCGGCCGCCCCAATCCGCTTCGGGCTCCGGCAAGATCCTCTCTGGTGAGAGCCCCTCCGCCTCCCAAACCGCATCAGGAACCTCATGATCCACTACCTAGCCTAACCCGCGCTCCAATTTGAAGGTTGCGGCTCCCTTCGAAGAGAACCATCCTCGCCCGAACCGCCGTCCGCCGGAGTGAAGGCCGCCATTGACGTGGTGCTCGCCGCCGACCAACTCCACCACCCACAGACGCGGGAGAGCACCTTGAGTCCGTAGGTACCATCCACTCCTCCCAACTCGCCGTGGATCGACGCCGGCGACCACCGCAGCCCTCGGGTGCCGGTGGCTCTGTTTTGAATGCAAACCTGACAGGTGGGACCCCCTTGTCAGCTTTTTCTCTTTTTTGAACCGTTTTCTAAAAATGCCTTCGGGCAAAATACACTTTCTAACTGAAACGGTTTCTATCTTTTTATAAACTACCCCCTGGAAACTTTCTGTTTCATTATAGATGAGTCCCTGGACTAAAACCTTAATAACTTTTAAACAAAAGATGATTATGAATTGATTCTTTTTCTGTCATCTTTATTTTTCTGTCTAGTTTTTTATCATATTTATTTGAAAAATATTTGGAACACTTTTGTGCACACACGGTATTTACGTAGTATCCGACTTTCTTTTATATAGTAGATACCGAAGGAGGTGACAGAGCCGCAAACCTCACCGAGCTAGACTTCGACTACTCCGAACCAGGAAAGCATGTTTGAACCTTTGATATGATGAGTGTTTTGCATGTTTTCTTGAGTAGTTATTTCATGGCATGTTTATATAAGCATATGTACGTGTTATATTGCATGCAAGGCAACTACAAGTTAGCTTCGAAACTTGATGTGTCATTTGATGGGAGATAACATGATCATGTGGTGACATGAAAGGTGGTAAGGTGGTATTGTTGAAGCATGCCAGTCTTATGTCAACCGTTTAACTCCAGTGTTAACGTGGATCAAGTCACGTTACCGTCCGCCCCCTTTTCATGCTACCACATGTTTTTTTGCAAAGAGTACAGTTTAGTATGTTGCAAACCTCTTTCCTTGTACACACCAAATAGAGGGGCCGTGATGAGGGTTCCATGGCCCTGGATTAAATCCCGTCATCCGGTCAGGGGGCATGGGTGTTTCCGGTTGGGATCGAGAGGGGGGCACCCCTTAGAGAGTGCGATACAAATTTGATCCCATGCTATTCGAGGTTGTGGCCTCCCCATCTTAAAGTTTTTCTTGAATGTTGCCTAGGGTGATCCCTGCCAACGGGATGTGGAATGGGTGTGTACTGGTTAGACGTGTTTCTTCTAAAACATCGTAAACGGAACTAGTCCTTTGTGACTACTGGAATCCGTTGGCTGTGGTTAAAGAGTACAAACTCTGCAGAGTCAAAACCATTCGAGTAACCGTATCTATGGTCATGGACTGTGATCAAATTATCTATGTCCATGTCAGTTTCAGTCTCAACGTCCGTCTCAGTGTCAGTCTCAGTGACAATCTCCGGAAAATAAACATGAGTGTTAAACCCGGCTGAATGTTATTCCTGTGGATGGACTAACCCGTTTATTATATGTACTAAGTATTCCCTTGGAATGATTTAAATTCGTGAACTGCTTGAATTTGAATGATGAAATATAAGCCCTTTATGTGATGTCGCTCAGACGTCCTACTAAGGCACTATTGATATTTACAGCCCTATATGTGATGTCGCTCAGACGTCCGACTGTGGCATTCTTGTTATTTACTTTAAATATAAGCCCTTTATGTGATGTCGCTCAGATGTCCGACTGTCGCATTCTTCTTATTTACTTTAAATATAAGCCCTTTATGTGATGTCGCTCAGACGTCCGACTATGGCATCCCTGTTATTTACTTTCATTATGAGCCCTTTTCGAGATGTCGCTTAAGACGTCCGACTGTGGCACGCACTATCATTTACATTTCAATAAAAGCCCTTTATGTAGTGTCGCCCTGCCGGCCGACTGCGGCATGTTAAATTATTTGTACCTTTTGAGGCGTCGCTTCAGACACCCGATCGGTCTTCAGTTGTTTCAATGGGATTTCGGGAGGACTACCGCCTGACTTCCTTTTTATTTAACATGCTGTGTAAATTTATTATCTTAGTGTGCATTACTAAACTGCTCATGTGCATCATGTTTGCATTTGTTATATCTTATGTCCGAACTGTCTTGCAAGTACATTCAAATTACTCACCTGGCTTGTTGATTTGTCCAGATGTTCACGAAGGCGATCTTATGGATGAAGAGTATGATTAGCGAGTCCGACGCCTAGAGGAGTCCCAGTCAGTCCCGTGCGATCCTGGAATTGGTCACTTGTATCATACACGCTTCCGCTACCCGAATGAAATCATCAAGCCTCACTCCGATGCTCGATGAGTTGTAAGATTAGGAGTCATGCCACCCACTTCACTGTGACATATTCACCACGACTTTTATTGCGAGTCAGTAGTTATGCTACCATACCCTTGTGTCATATCCACCTTTATGTATAATATCGGCACGCTTGTAATAAATTGTTGAGCAGCCTCAGCTCAACCTTGTATAATATTCAGTACTTCTGGATTTCCGTATCAAGGATTTGTCTACTAGTAAGGAAGATTTTCCTATACTGGTCTATAAAAGGGCGGTTTCTCAATAAATGTTTTATTGGAAAACCGGTCCTGACACATTCTATAAATCCATACTCAAAAGATATAAGTGAAGTGCAATGAGCATTCTATAAATCAACCATGGACTATCTCATACTAGCATGGTGCATGAAAGAAAAATAAAAACTAAATGCAAAAGACGCTCCAAGATTTGCACATCTCTCATGAACGAAACAAAGACGAAAACATACTGATACTTGTTGAAGAAAGATGAAATGCCTTCCGGGGCATTCCCAAACTTAGATGCTAGAGTCTCCTTTAATATTTACTTGGGGTGCCTTGGGCATCCCCAAGCTTGAGATCTTGCCTCTCCTCCTCATATCGAGACCTCCACGATCTTTGATCACTTCATCCACACAAAACTCAACAGAAAGCTCGGTAAGATCCGTTAGTATACTAAAGAAAATCACTACTCTAAGTACTGTTGCAAACCAATTAATATTTTGTTTTTGCATTGTAGGTACTGTAATATAACTTTTTCATGGCTTATTCCACTGATAGAATCGATAGTTTCATCAAAACAAGCAAAACAATGCATCAAATATAGAATCTGTCTTAAACAGGATAGTCTGTAGGAATCTGAACTCCTACCATACTTATGGTACTCCAAAAATTCTGAAAATTAGGACAAAATAAACAATTTGTATAGCAAGACTGTGCAAAAAGTTTCAGAAGGTTTTGACATTCCAATAAAAAAATGAAAATTCACGCACTACAGCCAAAGTTTCTGTTTCTGCACCACACATACCAACAAGGAATCTAATCATCCTAAAGGCAAATCTTGGCACATGATACAATACAATGGCTTTTTACAACTGGATAATTATTTTTGTTGAAATTTTTCTGTAATTAAGATTCAAAAAGTTTCCATGGGCATGCACAAAGTTCAAGGCTAGCTCCCACTTTCACAGTGCTTGTCCCTCTCACTTTCACTTTTCTTTTTATGAAATTTTAAGTTCCCCTCTATATTTTTTTAAAACTTTGTAAAAGGACTTAACAGAAACAAATGACTCTCTAAAACTTCCGGTTGTCTCCCTGGCAGCGCTTTCTTTAAAGCCATTAAGCTAGGCATAAAGTGCTCAAGTAATGAATCCACCCGGATCCCAAGGTATATCAAAGCAAATTTTAATTAGCAATGATTTGGCATTTAGTAATGAGCACAAACCAACATATATGATGCAATGACAAAGTCTACCTCTCTTCCTATGCTTCAGCATGTCATACAAGAACAATTCATGCACATCAAGTAAAGGCCAATACATAGCATAAGAAGTTTCTTGCAATTCCATCGTGTTGGAAACATAGAGAGGTGAAGATATAGTTGCTCTCTCATAATAATTTCAAGTAGGAGCAGCAAGTACATGCATATTATATTAATCAAAGTCATCATGTGCAACGGTAAAAGGCAACCATCAATGTAATCCTTAATAGGAGTACACTTCTCCGATATAGTGTAGTTTGGAGAATTCAAAAAGATAATAGGACTATCATGTGTGGGTGCAATAGCAATAATTTCATTCTTGACATAAGGAACTATAGGAATTTCATCTCCATAAGCATAATTCATATTGGCATCCTGGCCACAAGCATAGCAAGCATCAACTTCATCAAAAAGGGATATTTCAAATGAATCAATGGGATCATAGCAATTATCATAGCATTCATCCTTCGGCAAGAATGAAGGGATATTAAATAATGTATGGGTTGAAGAGTTACTCTCATTAGAAGGTGGGCACGGGTGATCAATCTCCTCTTCCTCCATTTGTTCTTCGCTCTCCTCCTCATCTTTTTCATCCAATGAGCTCACAATTTCATTAATTTCTTATTCCACAGACTCCTGCAAAATATTAGTCTCTTCTTGGACAGCGAAGACTTTCTCAATAAACATATCAATATTGTAATTGTATTTATAATTATCATCACAATATTTAAGGATAGCAAAATATTCAGGTTTATGAACTGAATCATCAAACTCTTCAAACTTATCAAACAAAGATTCAATTTCATAAGCACACTTAAAAGTAACAAATTCTTCTATTTGTTCCACATCACAGTAATCATATATACAGTTAGCATAAGAAGCCAAGGTTTCATTATCATTAAATTCACATGAAAAGGGAAGGTGTGAAACCTTCATCCTAGAGCAACAAGTATATAATCATATTTCAAGCATAGCTCTCGAGCATACCAATGCAACATATGAATTTGATCCCATAACAATTTCCCTTTATGAGTTAAGCGATAATCCCTAAAGTATTCACATTGATCCAATGTTACTCCCATTACATAGTTGAATGGGGTTTTCTTAGGATTATCAAAGTAGTGCATAATATATTTCACATAATGAGCATCGAGGGTTTTAGGAGGTTCCCCATCTCCATGAGTAGCAAGTACCACTAATATTTTTGGTGTTTCTTGTTCCATATCCATAACTAAACATAGAGAACAACTTAGAGCAGAAAATAAATGCTACTTAGTGATAAAGCAAACAAGCACACGGGAGAATATTCATCCCACTCTATTGCTCCCCAGCAATGGCGCCAGAAAAAGTTCTTGATAACCCACAATTATAGGGGATCATTTGTAGCCTTATTCCATAAATAAGAGTGTCGAACCCAACGAGGATCTAAAGGCAGAACAAATATTACCTCAAGTTCTATCGACCATCGATACAACTGTACGCACACTTGACGTTTGCTTTACCGAGAACAAGTGTGAAACTATTTTTCAAGAATGAAACTACGAGTACTTTGCGAGAAAAAACTACGAATAAATTGCAAGGTAATAAAAGTGGATAGCTTTTGTCAACAAGAAAGTCATTTGTCCCTAGGTAATCGATAACAAGTACCGGTAATCATTCTTGTATTTTCATATGAGGGAGAGGCATGAGCTAACATACTTTCTCTACTTGGATCATATAGACTTATGATTGGACCCCTAGCAAGCATCCGCAACTACAAAAGTTCATTAAGGTTGAGAAACCCAACCATAGCATTAAGTATCAAGTCCTCTTTACTCCCATACGCCATAACCCACTTATCCGTGTTTGGGCTGCTGTCACCCCCCGCAACACTGACAATAAGAAAACCATGAACATATTGCAACACCCTAAAGTGGGGCCCCCTCACGTTTGCGTGAGACGGAGGGAACCGTAGGACAGCACCATAAATAAAATATACAATCATACCAACCAAGATCACGATTAACGCATAGGATAAAACAGATCTACTCAAACATCATAGGATAGCCAAATATCATTGGGAAATAATATATTGAGTTGAGCACCATGTTTAAGTAGAGATTACAGCAGGGAGAAGGGGTGTTACGCTGCTGCATAGAGGGGGAGAAAGTTGGTGTTGACGGTAGCAAGATTGTTGATGTAGATCGCCGTCATGATCCTAGCCCTGGCGCCACCGGGAGAGAGGGGAAGAGAGCCCCCCTCCTTATTCTTCTTCCTTGGCCTCCCCCCTAGATGGGAGGAGAGTTCCCGCTCTGGTCCATGGCCTCCATGGCAGCGGAGGGGCGAGAGTGTTGGAAATATGCCCTAGAGGCAATAATAAAATGGTTATTATTGTATTTCCTTGTTCATGATAATTGTCTATTATTCATGCTATAATTGTATTAACTGGAAACCGTAATACATGTGTGAATACATAGACCACAACATGTCCCTAGTAAGCCTCTAGTTGACTAGCTCGTTGATCAATAGATGGTTATGGTTTCCCGACCATGGACATTGGATGTCATTGATAATGGGATCACATCATTAGGAGAATGATGTGATGGACAAGACCCAATCCTAAGCATAGCACAAGATCGTGTAGTTCGTTTGCTAAGAGCTTTTCTAATGTCAAGTACCATTTCCTTAGACCATGAGATTGTGTAACTCCCGGATACCGTAGGAATGCTTTGGGTGTACCAAACGTCACAACGTAACTGGGTGGATATAAAGGTGCACTACAGGTATCTCCGAAAGTGTCTATTGGGTTGGCACGAATCGAAACAGGGATTTGTCACTCCCCATATGACAGAGAGGAATCTCTGGGCCCACTCGGTAATGCATCATCACAATGAGCTCAATGTGACTAATGAGTTATCCACGGGATCATGCGTTACGGAACGAGTAAAGAGACTTGTCAGTAACGAGATTGAACAAGGTATAGGGATACCGACGATCGAATCTCGGGCAAGTAGCATACCGATAGACAAAGGGAATTGTATACGGGATTGATTGAATCCGCGACATTTTGGTTCATCCGATGAGATCATCATGGAACATATGGGAGCCAATATGTGTATTCAAATCCTGCTATTGGTTATTGGACAGAGAGGTGTCTCGGACATGTCTGCATGGTTCCCGAACCCGTAGGGTCTACACACTTAAGGTTCGGTGACGCTAGAGTTGTTATGGGAAATAGTATGTGGTTACCGAAGGTTGTTCAGAGTTCCGGATGAGATCCCGGACATGACGAGGAACTCCGGAGTGGTCCGGAGGTGAAGATCGATATATTGGACGAAGGGTATTGGAGTCCGGCATTGTTCTGCGAGTACCGGGTGACGACCAGCGTGACCGAAAGGTGTTTCAGAGGCCCCGGCAAGCGTTCGGGGGCCTTATGGGCCAAGGGGAGGGGGCACACCAGCCCACTAAGGGGTTGTGCGCCCCTCCCAACCCCTCTCACGTAATCTGGAGAGGTGGGGCCGCCTCCCCTAGGGCAGCCGCCCCTCCTGGCTTGGGGGGCAAGTTTCCTAGGGGTGGGGGCGCCCAAACCCATCTAGGGTTTCCCCTGTGGCTGCCGCCCCTCCCCTAGGGAACCCTAGGGCACCTCCTCCACCCCCTTCCCCCTATATATAGTGAGGGAGAGAGAGGGCAGCAGCACCCTTCCCCTGGCGTAGCCCTCTCCTCCTCCAACTCCTCCTCCTCCTCCGTAGTGCTTAGCGAAGCTCTACCGGAGAACCACGAGCTCCATCGCCACCACGCTGTCTATAATTTTTGATTGCTCCATGCTATATTATCTACTGTTTTGGACCATATTGGGCTTTATTTTCCACTTTTATATTTCTTTTGGGACTAACCTATTAACCGGAGGCCCAGCCCAGAATTGCTGTTTTTTTGCCTATTTCAGAGTTTCGAAGAAACGAAATATCAAATGGAGTCCAAACAGAATGAAACCTTCGGGAACGCAATTTTCTCACCGTATATGATCCAGGACACTTGGACCCCCCGTCAATAAAGCCAGGAGGTGGCCACGAGGGTGGGGGGCACGCCCTACCCCCCAGGGCTCGCCCCCTACATTGTGGGCCCCCCATTGCTCCACCGACGTACTCCTTCCTCCTATATATACATACGTACCCCCGAACGATCATATGTGGAGCCAAAAACCTAATTCCACTGACGCAACTTTCTGTATCCATCAGATCCCATCTCGGGGCCTGTTCCATAGCTCCGCCGGAAGGGGAATCCACCATGGAGGGCTTCTACATCATCATAGCCTCTCCGATGAAGTGTGAGTAGTTTACCTCAGACCTTCGGGTCCATAGTTAGTAGCAAGATGGCTTGTTCTCTCTTTTTGGATCTCAATACAATGTTCTCCCCCCTCTCGTGGAGATCTATTCGATGTAATCTTCTTTTTGCGGTGTGTTTGTTGAGACCGATGAATTGTGGGTTTATGATCAAGATTATCTATGAACAATATTTGAATCTCCTCTGAATTCTTTTAAGTATGATTGGTTATCTTTGCAAGTCTCTTCGAATTATCAGTTTTGTTTGGCCTACTAGATTGGTTTTTCTTGCAATGAAGTGTTTAGCTTTGGGTTCAATCTTGCGGTGTCCTTTCCAGTGAAAGTAGGGGCAGCAAGGCACGTATTGTATTGTTGCCATCGAGGATAACAAGATGGGATTTTTATCATATTGCATGAATTTATCCCTCTACATCATGTCATCTTGCTTAAGGCGTTACTCTGTTTTCTTGAACTTAATACTCTAGATGCATGCTGGATAGCGGTCGATGAGTGGAGTAATAGTAGTAGATGCAGGCAGGAGTCAGTCTACTTGTCTCGGACGTGATGCCTATATACATGATCATACCTAGATACTCTCATAACTATGCTCAATTCTGTCATTTGCTCAACAGTAATTCGTTCACCCACCGTAAAATACTTATGCTCTTGAGAGAAGCCACTAGTGAAATCTATGGACCCGGGGTCTATTCTCTATTATATTAATCTTCCATCACTTTATTATTGCTCTGCTTTTTTACTTTGCTTTTTATTTTACTTTGCATCTTTATACCAAAAATACCAAAAATATTATCTATCATCTCTATCAGATCTCACTCTCATAAGTGACCGTGAAGGGATTGACAACCCCTAATCGCGTTGGTTGCGTGGAGCTATTTGTTTTGTGTAGGTACGAGGGACTCGCGCGTGGCCTCCTACTGGATTGATACCTTGGTTCTCAAAAACTAAGGGAAATACTTACGCTACTTTGCTGCATCATCCTCTCCTCTTAGGGGAAACCCAAGCAAGCTCAACAGGTAGCAAGAAGAATTTCTGGCGCCGTTGCCGGGGAGTCTACGCCAAAGTCAACATACCAAGTACCCATCACAATCCCTTATCTCCCGCATTACATTATTTGCCATTTGCCTCTCGTTTTCCTCTCCCCCACTTCACCATTGCCGTTTTATTCACCCTCTCTTTTCTGTTTGCCGTTTTTCGCTTGCTTTTTGTTTGCTCGTGTGTTGGATTGCTTGCTTGTCACGATGGCTCTACCTAGATTTGGTGATCTTCACCTTAAAAGGTTAGAAGAGCTAGAAAGCAGCGTCAGGAGTTTTATGGTTTTGCAATTTGATCATAATAATTTCTTCAGAAACGAGCTTAAAGAACAAAAAAATTATGAGTTATATGAACAAAGAGCTCGATGATATGTCTAAATAATTTGATGGTATAAGATCTCAAATTGCTCGTCTTGAGAAGTTGACTGCTGAAATTTCGGATAAGCAGGCTACCTCAGTAAATAAGATGGCCGCTAAACCGGATTTCCATGAAAATAAAGATGAAGATATAAAAGTTATTGATGTATCCCCTATCAAATCTTTGATTTGCAATATGAATCTTGATAATGATGAGACTGAATATGATCCACCTTTACCTAGAAGGCGTTCCAAAAATTCGGAGTTTTTAGATCTTGACGCTAAATTTGATAAAAGTGGGATTGAAGAAATCAAAACCCTAGATGTTGCTAAACCCACTATTTTGGATCTCAAGGAATTTAATTATGAAAGTTGCTCTTTAATTGATTGTATTTCCTTGTTGCAATTCGTGCTAAATTCTCCTCACACTTATAGTCAAAATAAGACTTTACTAAACATATCGTTGATGCCTTGATGCAATCTTATGAGGAAAACTTGAGTTGGAAGTTTCGATCCCTAAAAACTCTATGATGAGTGGGAACCAACTATTAAAATTAAGATTAAGGATCATGAATTTTATGCTTTATGTGATTTGGGTGCTAGTGTTTCCACTATTCCCAAAACTTTGTGCGATTTGCTATATTTCCGCGATTTTGATGATTGCTCTCTAAACTTGCACCTTGCGGATTCCACTATTAAGAAACCTATGGGAAGAATTAATGATGTTCTTATTGTTGCAAATAGGAATTATGTTCCCATAGATTTTATCGTTCTTGATATATATTGCAATCCTTCATGTCTTATTATTCTTGGTAGACCTTTCCTTAGAACGATTGGTGCAATTATTGATATGAAGGAAGGGAATATCATATTCCAATTTCCGTTTAGGAAAGGCATGGAACACTTCCCTAGAAATAAAATAAAATTACCATATGACTCTATCATGAGAGCTACCTATGGTTTGCCTACCAAAGATGGCAATACCTAGATCTATCCTTGCTTTTATGCCTAGCTAAGGGCGGTAAACGATAGCACTTGTTGGGAGGCAACCCAATTTTATTTTAGTTTTTTGTTTTTGATTCTGTTTAGAAATAAATAATCCATCTACCTTCTGTTTAGATGTGTTTTTGTGTTTTAATTAGTGTTTGTGCCAAGTAAAACCGTTAGGATAACCTACGGTAGTAGTTATTTGATTCACCTGCAGAAAACAGAAACTTTGTGTGCACAATATTAGTTTTCATAAATCATAGGAACATTATTTTTAGTTGATTCTTTTTGATGTAGGTCAATAAACAAATTATCTAGAACTTCCTAATTTGGCTGAAGTTTTCACGTTCCAGAAGTTTGCATTAGTTACAGATTACTACAGACTGTTCTGTTTTTGACAAATTCTGTTTTTCGTGTGTTGTTTGCTTATTTTGATGAATCTATGGCTAGTAAAATAGTTTATAATCCATAGAGAAGTTGGAATACAGTAGGTTTAACGCCAATATAAATAAAGAATGAGTTCATTACAGTACCTTAAAGTGGTCTTTTGTTTTCTTTCGCTAACGGAGCTCATGAGATTTTTGTTGAGTTTTGTGTTGTGAAGTTTTCAAGTTTTGGGTGAAATCTTTTGATGGATTATGGAACAAGGAGTGGCAAGAGCCAAAGCTTGGTCATGCCCATGGCACCCCCTAGATAATCTAAGGACACCAAAAAGTCAAAGCTTGGGGATGCCCCAGAAGGCATCCCCTCTTTCGTCTACTTCCATCGGTAACTTTACTTGGAGTATATTTTTATTCGCACATGATATGTGTTTGCTTGGAGCATCTTGTATTATTTGTGTCTTTGATTTTTAGTTTAACACAATCATCCTTGCTGTACACACCTTTTTAGAGAGCCATACATGATTTGGAATTTGTTAGAAAACTCTATGTGCTTCACTTATATCTTTTGAGCTATATAGTTTTGCTCTAGCGCTTCAATTATATCTATTAGAGCACGGTGGTGGATTTGTTTTATAGAAACCATTGATCTCTCATGCTTCACTTAGATTATTTTGAGAGTCTTAAATAGCATGGTAATTCGCTTAAACAATCCTAATATGCTTGGTATTCAAGATTTGTAAAACATTATTTTGAGTGCCTTGAATACTAAGAAAATTTTGATGCTTGATAATTGTTTTGAGATATGGAGGTAGTAATATTAGAGTCATGCTAGTTGAGTAGTTGTGAATTTTAGAAATACTTATGTTAAATTTTGTGATTCCCGTAGCATGCACGTATGGTGAACCGTTATGTGATGAAATTGGAGCACGATATATTTATTGATTGTCTTCCTTATGTGTGGAGGTCGGGATCGCGCGATGGTTAACTCCTACCAACCCTTCCACTAGGAGCATGCGTATAATATTTTGTTTTGATGACTTCTAAATTTTTGCAATAATTATGTGAGTTCTTTATGACTAATGTTGAGTCCATGGATTATACACACTCTCACCCTTCCACCATCGCTAGCCTTTCTAATACCGCGCACCTCTTGCCGGTATCATACATACACCATATACCTTCCTCAAAAAAGCCACCATACCTACCTATTTTGGCATTTCCATAGCCATTCCGAGATATATTTCCATACAACTTTCCACCATTTCATTTATTATGACACGCTCCATCATTGTCATATTGCTTAGCATGATCATGTAGTCTACATCGTATTTGTGGCAAAGCCACCGTTCATAATTCTTTCATACATGTCACTCATGAATAATTGCATATCCTGGTACACCGCCGGAGGCATACACATAGAGTCATATTTTGTTCTAAGTACCGATTTGTAATTGTGGAGTTGTAAGTAAATAAAAGTGTGATGATCATCTTTTTATAGCATTGTCCCAAGTGAGGAAAGGATGATGGAGACTATGATTCCCCCCATAAATCGGGATGATACTCCGGACAAAAAATAAAATAAAATAAAGGAAAGAAAAGAGGCCATAAAAAAGGCCCAAATAAAAAATGAGAGAAAAAGAGAGAAGGGACAATGTTACTATCCTTTTACCACACTTGTGCTTCAAAGTAGCACTATGATCTTCATGATAGAGAGTCTCTCATTTTGTCACCTTCATATACTAGTGGGAATTTTTCATTATAGAACTTGGCTTGTATATTCCAATGATGGGCTTGCTCAAATGGCCCTAGGTCTTCGTGAGCAAGCAAGTTGGATGCACACCCACTTAGTTTCTTTTGTTGAGCTTTCATATACCTATAGCTCTAGTGCATCCGTTGCATGGCAATCCCTACTCACTCACATTGATATCTATTGATGGGCATCTCCATAGCCCGTTGATACGCCTAGTTGATGTGAGACTATCTTCTCCCTTTTTGTCTTCTCCACAACCACCATTCTAGTCCACATATAGTGCTATATCCATGGCTCACGCTCATGTATTGCGTGAAAGTTGAAAAGTTTGAAAACTAAAGTATGAATCAATTGCTTGGCTGAAACCGGGGTTGTGCATGATTTAAATATTTTGTGTGATGAAGATAGAGCATAGCTAGACTATATGATTTTGTAGGGATAACTTTCTTTGGCCATGTTATTTTGAGAAGATATAATTGCTTTGTTAGTATGCTTGAAGTATTATTATTTTTATGTCAACATGAACTTTTGTCTTGAATCTTTCGAATCAGAATATTCATACCACAATTAAGAATAATTACAATGAAATTATGCCAAGTAGCACTCTGCATCAAAAATTATCTTTTTATCATTTACCTACTCGAGGACGAGCAGGAATTAAGCTTGGGGATGCCTGATACGTCTCCAACGTATCTATAACTTTTGATTGCTCCATGCTATATTATCTACAGTTTTGGACCATATTGGGCTTTATTTTCCACTGCCATGTTACTTTTGGGACTAACCTATTTACCGGAGGCCCAGCCCAAAATTGTTGTTTTTTGCCTATTTCAGAGTTTCGAAGAAACGGAATATCAAACGGAGTCCAAACGGAATGAAACCTTCGGGAACGCGATTTTCTCACCGAATATGATCCAGGAGACTTGGACCCCCCGTCAAGAAAGCCAGGAGGTGGCCACGAGGGTGGGGGCGCGCCCTAACCCCTAGGGTGCGCCCCCTACCTCGTGGGCCCCCCGTTGCTCCACCGACATACTCCTTCCTCCTATATATACCTATGTACCCCCGAACGATCAGATACAAAGCCAAAAACCTAATTCCACCGCCAAAACTTTCTGTATCCACGAGATCCCATCTTGGGGCCTGTTCCAGAGCTCCGCCGAAAGGGGAATCCACCATGGAGGGCTTCTACATCATCATAGCCTCTCCGATGAAGTGTGAGTAGTTTTCCACAGACCTTCGGGTCCATAGTTAATAGCTAGATGTCTTCTTCTCTCTTTTGGATCTCAATACAATGTTCTCCCCCTCTCTCGTGGAGATCTATTCGATGTAATCTTCTTTTTGTGGTGTGTTTGTTGACAATGATGAATTGTGGGTTTATGATCAAGATTATCTATGAACAATATTTGAATCTTCTCTGAATTCTTTTATGTATGATTGGTTATCTTTGCAAGTCTCTTCGAATTATCAGTTTGGTTTGGCCTACTAGATTGGTTTTTCTTGCAATGGAAGAAGTGTTTAGCTTTGGGTTCAATCTTGCGGTGTCCTTTCCAAGTGACAGTAGGGGCAGCATGGCACGTATTGTATTGTTGCCATCGAGGATAACAAGATGGTTTTTTTTATTATATTGCATGAATTTATCCCTCTACATCATGTCATCTTGCTTAAGGCGTTACTCTGTTTTCTTGAACATAATACTCTAGATGCATGCTGGATAGCGGTCGATGAGTGGAGTAATAGTAGTAGATGCAGGCAGGAGTCGGTCTACTTGTCTCGGACGTGATGCCTATATACATGATTATACCTAGACACTCTCATAACTATGCTCAATTCTGTCAATTGCTCAACAGTAATTCGTTCACCCACCGTAAAATACTTATGCTCTTGAGAGAAGCCACTAGTGAAATCTATGGCCCCCGGGTCTATTCTCTATCATATTAATCTTCCATCACTTTATTATTGCTCTGCTTTTTTACTTTGCTTTTTATTTTACTTTGCATCTTTATACCAAAAATACCAAAAATATTATCTATCATCTCTATCAGATCTCATTCTCGTAAGTGACCGTCAAGGGATTGACAACCCCTAATCACGTTGGTTGCGTGGAGCTATTTGTTTTGTGTAGGTACGAGGGACTCGCGTGTGGCCTCCTACTGGATTGATACCTTGGTTCTCAAAAACTGAGGGAAATACTTACGCTACTTTGCTGCATCATCCTCTCCTCTTCGGGAAATCCAACGCAAGCTCAAGATGTAGCACACGCCGTCGTGCTGCTGGAGTTCTCCCTCAACTTCTCCTCTCCCCTTGCTGGATCAAGAACGAGGAGACATCCACGGGCTGTACGTGTGTTGAACGCGGAGGCGCCGTCCGTTCGGCGCTAGATCGGATCTTCGGGATATGAATCGTTGCGAGTATGACTCCATCAACTGCATTCTTGTAACGCTTCCACTTAGCGATCTTCAAGGGTATGAAGATGCACTCCCTATCTCTCATTGCTAGAATCTCCTAGATTGATCTTGGTGACACGTAGGATTTTTTTTGAATTATTGCTACATTCCCCAACAGTGGCATCATGAGCTAGGTCTATGCGTAGATTCTATGCACGAGTAGAACACAAAGTAGTTGTGGGCGATGATTTGTTCAATTTGCTTGCCATTACTAGTCTTATCTTGATTCGGCGGCATTGTGGGATGAAGCGGCCCGGACCGACCTTACACGTACACTTACGTGAGACAGGTTCCACCGACTGACATGCACTTGATGCATAAGGTGGCTAGAGGGTGTCTGTCTCTCCCACTTTAGTCCGATCGGATTCGATGAAGAGGGTCCTTATGAAGGGTAAATAGCAATTGGCATATCACCGTTGTGTCTTTTGCATAGGTAAGAAATGTTCTTGCTAGAAACCCATAGCAGCCACGTAAAACATGCAATAACAATTAGAGGACATCTAACTTGTTTTTGCAAGGTATGCTATGTGATGTGATATGGCCAAAAGGATGTGATGAATTATATATATGTGATGTATGATATTGATCATGTTCTTGTAATAGGAATCACGACTTGCATGTCGATGAGTATGACAACCGGCAGGAGCCATAGGAGTTGTCTTAATTTATTGTATGACCCGCGTGTGAATGAAAAACGCCATGTAATTACTTAGTTTATTGCTAACCGTTAGCCATAGTAGTAGAAGTAATAGTTGGCGAGACAACTTCATGAAGACACGATGATGGAGATCATGGTGTCATGCCGGTGATGAAGGTGATCATGCCGCGCCTCAAAGATGGAGATCAAAAGGCGCTAGATGATATTGGCCATATCATGTCACTTTATGATTTGCGTGTGATGTTTGTCATGTTTACATCTTATTTGGTTAGAACGATGGTAACATAAATAATATGATCCCTCGCTAAAATTTCAAGAAAGTGTTCCCCCTAACTATGCACCGTTGCGAAGGTTCGTTGTTTCGAAGCACCACGTGATGATCGGGTGTGATAGATTCTAATGTTCGCATACAACGGGTGTAAGCCAGAATTACACATGCGAAACACTTAGGTTGACTTGACGAGCCTAGCATGTACAGACATGGCCTCATAACACAAGAGACCGAAAGGTCAAACAAGAGTCATATAGTAGATACGATCAACATGAAGATGTTCACCGATGATGACTAGTCCGTCTCATGTGATGATCGGACACGGCCTAGTTGACTCGGATCATGTATCACTTAGATGACTAGAGGGATGTCTATCTAAGTGGGAGTTCATCAAATAATCAGATGAACTTAATTATCATGAACATAGTCAAAAGGTCTTTGCAAATTATGTGTAGCTCACGCTTTAGTTCTATTGTTTAAGATATGTTCCTAGAGAAAATTTAGTTGAAAGTTAATAGTAGAAATTGTGCGGACTGGGTCCGTAAACTGAGGATTATCTTCATTGCTGTGCAGAAGGCTTATGTCCTTAATGCACCGCTCGGTGTGCTGAACCTCGAGCATCGTCTGTAGATGTTGTGAAACATCTAACATACATGTTTTGATGACTACGTGATAGTTCTGTGCGTAATGCTAACGGTTTAAAATTGTGGCACCAAAGATGGTTTTGAAACGTCGCAGAACATATGAGATGTTCCAAAGACTGAAATTGGGATTTCAGACTAGTGCCCGTGTCAAGAGGTATGAGACCTCTGACAAGTTTCTTAAGCCTGCAAACTAAGGGAGAAAAGCTCAATCGTTGAGCATGTGCTCAGATTGTCTGAGTACTACAATCGGTTGAATCGAGTGGGAGTTAATCTTCCATATGAGATAGTGATGGTTCTCCATAGTCACCGCCACCAAGCTATTAGAGCTTCGTGACAAACTATAACATATCAGGGATAGACATGATGATCCTTGAGCAACTCGCGATGTTTGACACCACGAAAGTATAAATCAAGTAGGAGCATCTATTGTTGATGGTTAGTAAAACCACTAGTTTCAAGAAGGGCAAGGGAAAGAAAGGATACTTGATGAAACGGCAAATCAGTTGCTGCTCTAGTGAGGAAACCCAAGGTTGAACCCAAACCCGAGACTAAGTGCTTCTGTAATGAGGGGAACGGTCACTGAAGCAGAACTACCCTAGATACTTGGTAGATGAGAAGGCTGGCAAGGTCAACAAAAGTATATTTGATATATGTGTTATTGATGTGTACCTTACTAGTACTCCTAGTAGCACATGGGTATTAGATACCGGTTCAGTTGCTGACATTGGTAACTCGAAACAAAAGCTACGGAATAAACGGAGACTAGCTAAGGGTGAGGTGACAATGTGTGTTGGAAATGTTTCCAAGGATGATAAGATCACCATCGCACGCTCCCTCTACCTTTGGGATTAGTATTGAACCCAGATAAATGTTGTTTGCTTTGGTGTTTGCATTGAGAATAGACATGATTGGATTATGTTTATCGCAATACGGTTATTCATTTAAGGAGAATAATGGTTACTCTGTTTATTTGAATAATACCTTCAATGGTCTTGCACCTAAAATGAATGGTTTATTGAATCTCGATCATAGTGATACACATGTTCGTGCCAAAAGATATAAGATAGTAATGATAGTACCACATACTTGTGGCACTGTCATTTGAGTCATATTGGTATAAAATGCATGAAGAAGCTACATGTTGATGGATCTTTGGACTCACTCGTTTTTGAAAAGATTGAGACATGCGAACCATGTCTATTGGTAGATCTGCATGAAGAAACTCCATACAGATGGATCGTTTGGACTCACTTGATTTTGAATCACTTGAGACATGCAAATCATACCACATGGGCAAGATGACTGAAAGGCCTCGTTTTCAGTAAGATGGAACAAGAAAGCAACTTGTTGGAAGTAATACATTTTGATGTGTGCAGTCCAATGAGTGGTGAGGCACGCAGTGGATATCGTTATGTTCTTACTTCACAGATGATTTGAGTAGACGCTAAGTATATTTACTTGATGAAACACAAGTCTGAATTATTGAAAGGTTTAAGTAATTTCAGAGTGAAGTTGAAGATCGTCATGACAAGAGGATAAAATTTCTATGATATGATCATAGAGATGAATATCTGAGTTACGAGTTTGGCACATTTACATTTAAGACATTGTGGAATTTTTTTCACAACTAATACTGCATGGAACACCATAGTGAGATGGTGTGTCCGAACATCATAACTGCACCCTATTGGATATGGTGCATACCATGATGTCTCTTATCAAATTACCACTATCATTTTTGGGTTAGGCATTAGAGACAACCGCATTCACTTTAAATAGGGAACCACGCAATTCCGTTGAGACGACACCATATGAACTATGGTTTAGAGAAACCTAAGTTGTCGTTTCTTGAAAGTTTGGGGCTGCGACGCTT
Source organism: Triticum dicoccoides (assembly GCF_002162155.2). Taxonomy (NCBI): domain Eukaryota; kingdom Viridiplantae; phylum Streptophyta; class Magnoliopsida; order Poales; family Poaceae; genus Triticum; species Triticum dicoccoides. Next base: position 143,789,918 of record NC_041383.1, on the reverse strand, counting down.
ATGTGAAAAAGTTTTAGGCTGATAAGCTTGAACCCAAAGCGGATAAATGCATCTTCATAGAATACCCAAAACAGTTGGGTATACCTCCTATTTTAGATCCGGAAGAAAAACTGATTGTTTCTAGAAATGGGTCCTTTCTCAAGGAAAAGTTTCTCTCGAAAGAATTGAGTGGGAGGATGGTGGAGACTTGATGAGGTTATTGAACTGTCACTTCAACTAGTGTGTAGCAGGGCACAAGACGTTGTTCCTGTTGCACCTACACCAACTGAAGTGGAAGCTTATGATAGTGATTATGAAACTTCAGATCAAGTCACTACCAGACCTCATAGGTCGACAAGGATGCGTACTACTTCAGAGTGGTACGTAATCCTGTCTTGGAAGTCATGTTGCTAGAGAACAATGAACCTACGAGCTATGGAGAAACGATGGTGGGCCCAGATTCCGATGAATGGCTCGAGGCCATAAAATCCGAGAGAGGATTCATGTGTAAAACCAAAGTATAGACTTTGGAAGAACTACTTGATGGTCGTAAGGCTGTTGGGTGCAGATGGATTTTAAAAGGAAGACAGACAATGATGGTAAGTGTCACCATTAAGAAAGCTCGACTTGTCGTTAAGATGTTTTCCGACAAGTTCAAGGAGTTGACTACAATGAGACTTTCTCACTCGTAGCGATGCTAAGAGTCTGTTGGAATTATATTAGCAGTTACTGCATTATTTATGAAATCTTGCAGATAGGATGTCAAAACATTGTTTCCTCGACAATTTTCTTGAGGAAAGGTTGTATGTGATACAACCAGAAGGTTTTGTCAATCCTGAAAGATGCTAACAAGTATGCAAAGCTCCAACAATCCTTCTAAGGACTGGAGTAAGCATCTCGGAGTTGGAATGCATGCTTTGATGAGATGATCAAAGATTTTGGGTTTATACAAAGTTTATGAGAAACTTGTATTTCCAAAGAAGTGAGTGGGATCACTATAGAATTTTTGACGAGTATATGTTGTTAACATATTGTTGATCAGAAATGATGTAGAATTTCTGGAAATCATACAGGGTTATTTGAAAAGTGTTTCTCAATAGAAAACCTGGATTAAGCTAATTGAACATCGAGCATCAAGATCTATAAGGATAGATCAAAAACGCTTAATAGTACTTTCAAATGAATACATACCGTGACAAGATATTGAAGGAGTTCAAAATAGATCAGCAAATAAGGAGTTCTTGGCTGTGTTACAAGGTGTGAGTATTGAGTAAAACGCAAGACCTGACCACGGCAGAAGAGAGAGAAAGGACGAAGGTCGTCCCCTATGCTTTAGACATAGGCTCTATAGTATGCTATGTTGTGTACCGCACCTGAAGTGTGCCTTGCCATGAGTCAGTCAAGGGGTACAAGAGTGATCCAGGAATGGATCACATGACAACGATCGAACTTATCCTTAGTAACTAGTGGACTAAGGAATTTTCTCGACTATGGAGGTGGTAAAAGAGTTCGTCGTCAAGGGTTACATCGATGCAAACTTTGGCACTAATCCGGATGACTCTGAGTAGTAAACTGGATTCGTATAGTAGAGCAGTTATTTGGAATAGCTCCAAGTAGCGCGTGGTAGCTGCATCTACAAGATGACATAGAGATTTGTAAAGCACGCACGGATCTGAAAGGTTCAGACCCGTTGACTAATAACCTCTCTCACAAGAGAGATATGAACAAACCCCATGGGTGTTGGATTCATTACAATCACATAGTGATGTCAACTAGATTATTGACTCTAGTGCAAGTGGGAGACTGTTGGAAATATGCCCTAGAGGCAATAATAAAATGGTTATTATTGTATTTCCTTGTTCATGATAATTGTCTATTGTTCACGCTATAATTGTATTAACTGGAAACCGTAATACATGTGGGAATACATAGACCACAACATGTCCCTAGTAAGCCTCTAGTTGACCAGCTCATTGATCAATAAATGGTTATGGTTTCCTGACCATGGACATTGGATGTCATTAATAACAGGATCACATCATTAGGAGAATGATGTGATGGACAAGACCCAATCCTAAGCATAGCACAAGATCATGTAGTTCGTTTGCTAAGAGCTTTTCTAATGTCAAGTACCATTTCCTTAGACCATGAGATTGTGTAACTCCCGGATACCGTAGGAATGCTTTGGGTGTACCAAACATCACTACGTAACTGGGTGGCTATAAAGGTGCACTATAGGTATCTCCGAAAGTGTCTATTGGGTTGGCATGAATCGAGACAGGGATTTGTCACTCCATATGACGGAGAGGTATCTCTTGTCCCACTCGGTAATGCATCATCATAATGAGCTATATCTGACTAATGAGTTAGCCACGGGATCATGCGTTACGGAACGAGTAAAGAGACTTGTCGGTAACGAGATTGAACAAGGTATAGGGATACCGACGATCGAATATCAGGGAAGTAGCATACCAATAGACAAAGGGAATTGTATACGGGATTGATTGAATCCGCGACATTGTGGTTCATCCGACGAGATCATCGTGGAACATGTGGGAGCCAATATGGGTATCCAGATCCCGCTATGGGTTATTGGCCGGAGAGGTGTCTCGGTCAGGTCTGCAAGGTTCCCGAACCCGTAGGGCCTACACACTTAAGGTTCGGTTACACTAGAGTTGTTATGGGAAATAGTATGTGGTTACCGAAGGTTGTTCGGAGTTCCGAATGAGATCCCAGAAATGACGAGGAACTCCGGAGTGGTCTGGAGGTGAAGATCGATATATTGGACGAAGGGTATTCCAGTCCAGAATTGTTCTAAGAGTACCGGGTGACGACCAGCGTGACCAAAAGGTGTTTCGGAGGCCCCGACAAGCTTTCGGGGGCCTTATGACCTGGAGAGGTGGGGGCGCCTCCCCTAGGGAAGCCGCCCCTCCCGGCTTGGGGGGCAAGTTTCCTAGGGGTGGGGGTGCCCAAACCCATCTAGGGTTTCCCCTATGGCCGCTGCCCCTCCCTTAGGGAACCCTAGGGCACCTCCTCCACCCCCTTCCCCCTATATATAGTGAGGGAGAGAGAGTGCAACCGCACCCTTCCCCTGGATCAGCCCTCTCCTCCTCCAACTCCTCCTCCTCCTCCATAGTGCTTAGCGAAGCTCTGCTGGAGAACCACGAGCTCCATCGCCACCACGTCGTCGTGCTGCTGGAGTTCTCCCTCAACTTCTCCTCTCCCCTTGCTAGATCAAGAAGGAGGAGACGTCCCCGGGCTGTACGTGTGTTGAACGTGGAGGCGCCGTCTGTTCGGCGCTAGATCGGATCTTCCGTGATTTGAATCGCTGCGAGTAAGACTCCATCAACAGTGTTCTTGTAACGCTTCCGCTTAGCGATCTTCAAGGGTATGAAGATGCACTCCCTATATCTCGTTGCTAGCATCTCCTAGATTGATCTTGGTGACACGTAGGATTTTTTTTGAATTATTGCTACATTCCCCAACAGGGAGCCCCTCCGAGTTTGGATCTCCCTCTTTGTTCTCTTCTGTTTCGCGGTCCCCAGATCTGGGCGAAAACCGTTTCTTATATTCCGAGAGATCCGTAACTCCAATTGCGCTGAGATTATAACACGATTTTTTCGGATATAAGCTTCCTTATGCCCAAAGTAGAGCCCCAACTGACATACGAGGTGAGCACAACCCGCCACCATGCGCTTGGGGCTTGGGGAGCGCCCAGGTGTCTTGTGGTGTGTGTGGGCCTCCGTTTGCAATGATTCCAACTCCCAAAAATCACAAATATTCCAAAATAATTCTCCGTAAAATTTTATTGCATTTGGACTTCGTTTAATATGGATTTTCTACGATACAAAAAACATGCAAAAAATAGGAACTGACACTGGGCACTGGATCAATAGGTTAGTCCAAATAAATCATATACAATGTTGCCAAAGGTGTATAAAAGTTGCATGATATTGGCATGAAACGATCAAAAATTATAGATATGACAAAGACGTATCACTCTTTTACCTTGTTTTTACCCGGTGCGCCATTTCAAAATTTATAATAGTGATTTATGCATATCTTTGTTTTCATTACTTTTCAAAGCAGTTTACCGATGATTACCTATCAAACCACATGCATGGTCAAGAGGCGAGGACAATATTTGTTGAACACCCACGGCACAATACTAAAGTCTTCCTGAAGAGGACGAAGGATGGGCAGGCAATTATCCGTAGGCACTAGCCTAAAGTTGCAAGGACATTCAACAACACTGAAGGCTCAATATTCGCCTTCCGCTTTTGCAATTTCCCAGATGAGATTCATCTGTCTATTTACCGTGTATGATGCTACTTTTTCAATGGTTTTCGATGTTGCATGTGAAACTTGGTGTTGTTGTGTAATGGCGTAGCTAGCTATATCCCTCTTCGGTGTAACTGAGTGTTGAAGCTATCTGATGTAATTTGATTATGAAATCTTGGTTGCCTTTATACAGATATTAAATATATGGTGTGTTTTATAAGAAATGTCAATTTGATTACTAGATGGGTTATCAAATAATAGGATAATTACCCTGCTTATTGAGGTTTTCTATTAAAGACGGTTACTCAGACAACACTATGGGCGATGAACTCAAAGAACCCACACGATTTCAAGAAAGTAGGCGTGTTGGATCAACTAACAATCACACACGACTTCCGGCAGAGAACTGTTTGCGTTAGGCCACCTTGCACAAATCGTTCCACACAAACAACTGTGTGTGATATACATACGAACGGAAACGTTTTTTCTGGGATTCATGGTGTGGGATGTACATACAAACGAAAATGATCGGGCTTTAATGCCTGGCCCGATCGCACATCAGCTCATTTTGCCCCGCGTGTTTGGCCGTAGGGCCTATCCCCGACAGTTTCTGGGTCATGTGGGACAGACCCCCCCTATCACACATACTCACTAGGCGACAGTTTAAAACTTTGTCACGGAAAGGGGGTAAAAACCGTTTGTATAGCACATCTCTGTACCAGTGTAAGTCATAGAAGAATTTTTTACTTTGTTGGTATGTGAAACTAGGTGGTATAAATTTAGCAATGATATAATTAGCATAGTCAACATACCAAGGAGTGTTGTGAGAAGCATTTATTACAGCTAGTTGTTCATTAGGGAAGCTATCATCAATAGGTTGTGGGTTGACGACCCACATGTAAACGGGATCTATCATAGTCCTTTCGATAAGTAAGAGTATCGAACCCAACGAGGAGCAGAAGGAAATGACAAGCGGTTTTCAGCAAGGTATTCTCTGCAAGCACTGAAATTATCGGTAACAGATAGTTGTGTGATAAGATAATTCATAATGGGTAACAAGTAACAAAAGTAACTAAGGTGCAGCAAGGTGGTTTTCATCATGATAATGAATTACTGTCAAGCTAGTTTTCATCATGCTCATATGATTCGCGTTCATTACTTTGATAATTTGATATGTGGGTGGACCGGTGCTTGGGTGCTGTCCTTACTTGGACATACCTCCCACTTATGATTAACCCCTCTCACAAGCATTCGCAACAACGAAAGAAGAATTAAGATAAATCTAACCATGCATGAAACATGTGGATCCCAAATAGCCCCTTACGAAGCAACGCATAAACTACGGTTTAAGCTTCTGTCACTCTAGCAACCCATAATCTACTTATTACTTCCCAAATGCCTTCCCCTAGGACCAAATCATGGTGAAGTGTCATGTAGTCGCCATTCACATAACACCACTAGGGGAGAGACAACATACATCTCATCGAAATATCGAACGAATACCAAATTCACATGATTACTTATAACAAGCGACTTCCCCCATGTCCTTAGTAACAAACGTAACTACCCACAAAGCATATTCATTATCATAATCCGAGGGGTATTGAATAGCATTAAGGATATGAAAATATGATCTTCCACTAAGTAAACCAACTAGCATCAACCACAAGGAGTAATCAACACTACTAGTAACCCACAGGTACCAATCTGAGGTTTTGAAACAAAGATCAGATATAAGAGATGAACTAGGGTTTGAGAGGAGATGGTGTTGGTGAAGATGTTGATGGAGATTGACCCCCCCTCGATGAAAGGATCATTGGTGATGATGATGGCTTCAATTTCCCCCTTCGGGAGGGAAGTTTCCCCGACAGAACAGCTCCACCGGAGCCCTCGATTGCTTTTGCCCAGGTTCCGCCTCGAGACGGTGGTGATTCATCCTGAAAGCTCCCTTCTGGTTTTTTCCAGGTCAAAACCCTCCATATAGCAGAAGATGGGAACCGAAGGCCTGCCAAGTGGCCCACAAGCCAGAGGGGCGCGCCCAGGGGGTAGGGCGCGCCCCCAGGCTTGTGGCCTCCTCGTGGGTCCCCTCTGTTATTTCCTTCGCCTAATATTTTTTATATATTCCAAAATAATTCTCCATAAGTTTTTAGGACTTTCGGAGTTGTGCAGAATAGGTCTCTCATATTTGCTCCTTTCCAGTCCAGAATTCCAGCTGTGGGCATTCTCCCTCTTTATGTAAACCTTGTAAAATAAGGGATAAAAGGCATAAGTGTTGTACTAAAACAGGTAATAAAAGCCCATAATGCAATAAATATCAATATAAAAGCATGATGAAAAATGGACGTATCAACTCCCCCCAGCTTAGACCTCGCTTGTCCTCAAGCAAAAGCCAAAATCGATAAATATGTCCACATGCTCAGAGATAGAGGTGTCGACAAAATAAAATACGGACATGAGGGCATCATGATCATCTTTAGAATAGAAACTTATATTTTCATATAATTTCTTATGCCAAAGTAACAATTCATTCACAAGGTAAAGTATGAATCAGAAACTTTATTGAAAACCAACAAACTATGATCTCAGTCACTGAAGCAATTGAAATTTATCATAACATCGGAAAGAGACAATGTAAGAGATTTTTGTATAGCAAGTCCACATACTCAACTATCAGTTAGTCTTTCACAATTGCTAACACTCATGCAATACTTACGGGTTCAAAGCCTCAATCGGACACAGAGAAAGATAGGGGCTTTTAGTTTTGCCTCCCAACCTTTTACCTCAAGGGTAATGTCAACAATAATACTTTATGATAACCTACATCCGAGTGTATATATATATATATATATATATATATATATATATATATATATACCACTATATAGTGTACGAATAACTTTGAATATTGGCTGTTGGATGAAGCTGATCCAACGGTTGAGAGGTGGCAAATCCAAGTGCTCTTGGCCATTGGATATTCTCTCCACCACATTGGATTCTTCCACGTGTAGTAATCTAGAATATTCCGCACTTTTGCTTATGCACGAACCTGAAAATAAAGACAGTTCTTCTTTGTTCTGGACTCTTCCATACATCAATTCTTTAAGCTTTTCTACGTTAAAAGAACCACCATTCAAGTTTATTCTATCATTTACATTGTACAATATGCACATAACTCATACTTCTCATTTGTTCTAGACTCCTCTACACTTCAGTTCTAACAAGTTTGGTCTTCCAAGAGAATTGACATTTATTTTTACTTGAGTTTGTTTTGTTTTTGTTCAAAGCGAATGCGGCATCTTTCCCAAATTAAATTTTATTTGCAAATGGAGTAATCAATTGTTCTTATATATTTCATATGAGTTTTGTGTAATATATACCACACAGTCATCAAATATTATGTAGTTATAATTTGATTTTGAATGGGATGGGCGATGAGATTTAAACCTACATATTAAATTCATTTGCGTATGACTCAAAATGTATATGTTTGTTTGTTATAATGTGGTACATTTATGTTGATGTCTGGTCGCACTTCACTCTCGCGTGAAGGCACGCATAACTTACTAGTATATATCGTTCTCCAACACATAGTGCTTGCCAAAAAGAAAAAGTATAAAAAGGAAAGGTGAAGATCACCATGACTCTAGCTTGATAAAGGTAGAAGATAAAAGTAAAAGATATGCCCTTCGCATAGGGAAGCAGAGGTTGTGCCGGTGCAACAAAACCTGGGTCTCTTGCCTAGACCGTGCACAGGCCCGAGATCAAGATTGCAACGTCCAAGACCAGACCAAGCATAAGAGATCAGCTCTTTGAAGAACCAGAGTGCAAATCAAGAAGACCAAGTCAAGCCAGCAAGCAATACATTGCTAAGGGAAAAACCTCCCTTGCCAGGCAGGAGAGCCTAGCGAGGTCAAGGTTGCCCCGGGAACAAGCCACAAAACCACCCCGGCAGGCCTCCCAGGTCCTACGAAGGCAAAATGCCCCCCCCCAAGGCTTCACCGCTCCACCTCACAAGCGACACAAGTCACGGATCAGTGCGGTGTCAAGCCCTAAAGTGACTAAGTGGTTGTATTTTGCCATATGGCAGCCATTTTCTACAGGAATCACCTCCAAATGACACCCGTCCAGCGATGTGTCATGCACATAGGAGAAAAGGTGGTCGAACAGCCCGGCGACGTCTGCCGGGCAGGCCATGATGTGACACTAAGTAGCGCATTTAATGTGCTCTGCTCAATCTGCAGAGTAGGCATGATAGCACTGTTTGCTATATAATCAGTATGCAATGACTGATTTGCCACCGTGGTGACCCCTTGATCTATAAAAGGAGGCCCACAGCAGCCATAGAAAGGATTCAGACCTTTGTACACCCATGTGTGCGTAGCTGCTTGTAACGCCCCAGATTCGATGCGCCAGGTGTCTTCCAGTTATTCGTCGGCATTGCCATGTCATTTTCTTGCGTGTTGCTTTCTGCCATGTCATCATGTGCATCTCATTTTGCATACGTGTTCATCTCATGCATCCGAGTATTTTCCCTGTTGTCCGTTTTGCAATCCGGCACTCCTATGTCATCCGGCGTCCCCTTCTTGTCTCTTTTCATGTGCGGGTGCTAAACGTTCTCAGAATGGACCGAGGTTTGCCAAGCGGCCTTGGTACACCACCGGTAGACCGCCTGTCAAGTTTCGTTCCATTTGGAGACCGTTTGATGCTCCAACGGTTAACCGGGTAACCGTAAAGCCCCTTTTGACGTGCAGCCCAACACCCCTCCAAATCAGCCCATGAGCCCATCCAAACCCCCTCCATGCTCTCGGTCGTTCGATCACGATCGTGTGGCCGAAAACCGCTCCTCATTTGGACACTCCTAGCTCCCTCTATCTATAAATTAGCCCCTCCCCCGAAATTCGCGAATGAATTCTCCCCCCAAACCCTAAAAATCGCCCTCCGCCGCCACGGACACGTCCGCCGCCACCGGACAAAACCCCGCCGCCGCCCGCGACCAATCCGCCACCGCCAAGTGGTGCGCTGGCCTTCTCTCTCCTCCCGCACCCACCGCGGCCCGCCGGGACCCAGATCGGGCCCTCCCAGCCCGCGCGCCACCCGCCGACGCCAGGGCGCCTCGCCCCGCGCGCCATCTCCGCGCCTCGCTGGAAGCCTGCCGGCGCCTCCGCGCTGCCCACCGGCGCCTCCCCGCTCGCTGCCCCCGCCCCTGGGTCCCGCCGCCACCGCCCGACTAGTCCATCTTGATTCCCTAATCATCGTTGCAAGAGTGCCATATGATGCTATCTGTTGTCTGTTAACATAACTTACTGTTTTGTCTTTTTCGTTGCATTTTGTGTGATCATCCTATGAGCTTGATGTCTACATGAGTTTTGAGCTACATCATGCCATCTTTACAGTGGTGCAATCCATGTAGTTTTTTGAGTCATGTAGTGAGTGCATCAAGCTCGTGAAGCAGGGTACATGTTGTTACTGTTTTGCTAGGCTGAATCTGCTATATTATGATGCTATGTAAACTTGCTGCTAGAAGTCATTCTATGCATAATCTGGAGATGTTCACTAAGGATGTTTTGTTATAAATGTCATGCCCTATCCATTCATTCCCCTTGTTGCATTTATAGCCTTCTTTAGCTTGGTGTAATCTTGCTCTCAATTTGCTAAATAATGTTGCTGTCAGCCAGTTAACATTAAGTTCAGTTTTGCCATGTGCTTTGCCAGTCATCCATGCACCCTATGAACTTGCTCTTGTCATTCTTAGCTTAATAAACATGTCCTATTACTGTTGGTTATCTTTCCATGCCATGCATTGCTCTGTGGTGAGTGGTACAAGCTCACCAACATGCCTACTTATTGTTGTTCCTGCCATGTATGAATCTGTCATATCATTTGCCATGTTTGCATGGATCCTACCATATTTTCTGTTGATCTTTGGAATAAGTTCAGTAAGGGAGTTATGTTCTTTGTCTTTAGTATTAGCATGCCATGATTTTTTTGCCATGATAACTTCATTTAGCATGTTGTTTGATAGCTCTAAACATTGCAACCTGATGTTATTTCTGTTAAGTCTGAAACTGTTATTATTTGCTATTTTGCTATGTCCTTTTGAGCATGTTCTATTGATTTCTGGAGATAGCTCAGTGTTCATGTTTTGTCATGCTTTACCTGTACTTGATGACCATGCCTTTTTGCTTATGTTTAGGTGTTGTAGCATATTGTTTTGATGCTTGCTAGATGCCTATTTGCTGTTTTGGACAGATTGTTGCTATAACTTGTTTCATGTGTATGTGTTGAACCGTTGCTCCGTTTTGAGTGTGCTCTATATGAAACTTGCTTGATTTTGCATCTAGTTTCATATTATCATGTTGCATCCTTGTTTTGAGGTGTTTTCTTGATGTTTTATGCATTTTGCATCAATGCCATGCTTAACTTGGCTTGCTCATATCTTCTAGGCCGTAGCTCTGAATTAAATGAACTTTATATGTAACTTGACTAGAATTTCGTGTAGATCCTCTTGGTGCTCTTTAACTTGCTGTTTAAAAACTTCAACTTAACGTTTGTTCAGATCTGGACCAACTTCGAAACTTGCATATGAGGACTTACCGAAGTAGTTATATGTTGTTTCCGGCCTCATTTAAACTTGCCTTGATGTGTTGTTCTTGTTTGCATCATCTCTTGCCATGAGTAGATTCATGTAGTCTTGTCTTGCATCATACTTGGTTGAGCATCATGTCATGTATATGTGTGGTGTGTTTACCATGTTGTGTGCTTCTTCTCGATAGTTCCTGTTTCGTTGCGATCGTGAGGATTTGTTCATCTACGCTTGTTTGTCTTCGTGGCTTCATATTCTTCATGGACTCGTTCTTCTTCCTTGCGGGATTTCAGGCAAGATGACTGTCACCTTGGATCTCATTACTATCATTGCTATGCTAGTTGCTTCGTTCTGTCGCTATGCTGCGCTTCCTATCACTTGTTCTTCAAGCCTCCCCAAATCGCCATGAACCTCTAACCTTTGTCACCCTTCCTAGCAAACCGTTGTTTGGCTATGGTACTGCTTTTTCTCAGCCCCTCTTATAGCGTTGTTAGTTGCAGGTGAAGTTGAAGATTGCTCCATGTTGGATTATGTTTATGTTGGGATATCACAATATCTCTTATTTAATTAATGCATCTATATACTTGGTAAAGGGTGGAAGGCTCGGCCTTATGCCTGTTGTTTTGTTCCACTCTTGCCGCCCTAGTTTCCGTCATACCGGTGTTATGTTCCTTGATTTTGCGTTCCTTACATGGTTGGGTAATTTATGGGACCCCCTTGACAGTTTGCTTTGAATAAAACTCCTCCAGCGAGGCCCAACCTTGGTTTTACCATTTGCCTCACCACCACCTACTTTTCCCTTGGGAGTCGCTCTCTCGAGGGTCATCTTTATTTTAGCCCCCCCAGGTCAGTGCTTCTTTAACTGCTGGTCCGAACCGAGCAACATGCGGGGCCACCTCGGGGAAACTCGAGGTCTTGTTTTACTCGTAGCTTGACTTATCCGGTGTTGCCCTGAGAATGAGATATGTGCAGCTCCTATCAGGATTGTCCGTGCATCGGGCGGCTTTGCTAGTCTTGTTTTACCATTGTCGAAATGTCTTGTAAACCGGGATTCCGAGACTGATCGGGTCTTCCTGGGAGAAGGAATATCCTTCGTTGACCGTGAGAGCTTGTGATGGGCTAAGTTTGGACACCCCTACAGGGTATAAACTTTCGAGAGTCGTGCCCGCGGTTATGTGGTAGATGGGAATTTGTCAATGTCCGGTTGTAGATAACTTGACACTTGACTTAATTAAAACGCATCAACCGCGTGTGTAGACGTGATGGTCTCTTTTCGGCTGAGTCCGGGAAGTGAACACGGTTTTGGGTTATGGTTGACGTAAGTAGGAGTTCAGGATCACCTCTTGATCATTGCTAGCTTTACGACCGTTCTGTTTGCTCTCTTCTTGCTCTTATTTGCGTATGTTAGCCACCATATCATGCTTAGTCGCTGCTGCAACCTCACCACTTTACCCCTTCCTTACCCATTAAGCTTTGCTAGTCTTGATACCCATGGTAATGGGATTGCTGAGTCCTCGTGGCTCACAGATTAATACAACAAAAGTTGCAGGTACAGGTTATGATGCGAGAGCGATGTTTGCTTGTTTTGGAGTTCTTCTTCCGCTTCTTCTTTGATCAGGGGATAGGTTCCAGGTTGGCAGCCTGGGCTAGCAGGGTGGGTGTCGTTTGAGTTTCTGTTTGTGTTTCATCCGTAGTCGAATGGTGCTCTTATGTAAGATGATGTTGTATTTGTGTGGCATTGTAGGCCTTTTGTATGTGTCCCCATGTATTATCTAATGTTGATGTAATGATATCCACCTTGCAAAAGCGTATCAATATGCGGTTCTATCCTTGGTGGGACCTTCGAGTCTCTTTTGGATAGTATCGCATATTGGGCATGACACTGCTCTCGCCCTGAGGCAATCCTGCTGGGCAAGAGCACTGCGTTTCAACCACCATCCACCATGAATCCACCAAAGCAGGAGTAGGGGTTTATGCCTCACGGCGGCCCGAACCTGGGTAAAAATTGCCCGTGTGATCTCTGTCGTGCTACGCTGCGCTCCTCCGCTCTTTGTGCAACATGCTCAGTCCCCTTGCCGAACCAAAAGGGGCTAATGGCCCCATAGGTGGCCGTGGATTCCTACGACAGGTTGTCATGCGCTTTTATGGTTATATGCACAAAATCTTAGTGCAAAATAAATTCATTTATATTGCCGCTTGTGATAAAGAACTTTATTATACAGTCTGTCGCTTTTATTTCTTCCATATCACAAGTTCGTATAAAGCTTATTTTATCCAGACTAAAAGATCATACATATCTAGAGAGCATTTTTATTGCTTGCACAAATGAAGACTTACTTGAAGGATCTTACTCAATACATAGGTAGGTATGGTGGAATCACATGGAAAAATTGGTTTAAGGGATGTTTAGAAGCACAGGTGGTATCTCTACTTGGTGCAAAAGATTTTGCTAGAAATGGGTGGTAAGAAAGATCAACATGTTGGAGGATCCATGACAATATAACTTTTATTCGGATATAAGAAAACATAACCCATTATGTTGTCTTCCTTGTCCAACATCAACTTTTTAACATGTTATATCTTAATGAGTGCTCACAATCACAAAAGATGTCCCAGATAGTTTATTTACATGTGGAACCTCTCTTTCTTTATTACTTCCTATTAATTGCAACAATGACCAAAACTATGTTTGTCAACTCTCAACAACTTTTATTCATCACACTCCTTATATGTGAAGTCCTTACTCTCCATAAGATAATTATATGATCTTTTTGTTTCTTTTTATTCTTTCTTTTTTGTATTCCCTAAATATCATAGCAAGAAAGACAAAGCCCTCAAGTCAAAACTATTCTTTATTATATAACTCATGGACATGATTACATAGATAGATCTCAAAGAAAAACTCAAAGCTAGATCATACTAAAAACTTTATTCTACTAGATCAAGATATAACCAAAGGGATCGAACTAAGAAAAATGATAAAGGTAAAGATGTGATGGTGATACGATACCGGGGCAGCTCCCCCAAGCTTGGTAGTTGCCAAGGGGAGTGCCCATACCCATGTTTTTAGATCTCTTTCTTCAGAGCTGGTGATGATGGTGCATGTAGACGTTGTAGGGATTGTCAGGACCCTGACTCAATGCCACATCGATCTAGCATGTAACACCTCATATCACTTTGCGGCCTCACGCACGGTATTACCACGGGTGTCGCCTTACCTTTGCCCGGGACCGTTTGCGCCTTTTGGCACACGTATATGATAGTGTCGCTAGCATCCATATGATAAGGAGCCCGGGCTGACATGGCTAGTCGTAAACCCAAAGTGGCACAAACTTACAGGGACAGGCATCCATGACCCAGCATCGAACGTGTCGGTCATCAGCGAGTGAATCCAGGCTGTAGCACTGGGCTAGCAGGACTCCGGTGAACCGGGCTATAGCGGGCTAACAGGACTCTGGTATTCATCGCGTGACATTTCCCCGAAGGGACAGACACAGGAACGAAGAAGGACACATGCCGGCCAGCCTAAGTGTTCCGGAGCAGTAGCAAGCTACCATGGCTTAGTGGAAACACTAGGAGACATTTCCCGGTAAGAGAGGCTACTAAGAATAAACAACTAGATAGTCAGATCCCACACATACCAAGCATTTCAATAACATACACACAATATGCTCGATATGTGCAAATACAACATGGCATCACAACATGACTCTATAACTCAAGTATTTAATCAGTAGGCTCCGAGGAGCGAGATGTTACAAACAGGGGTCTCATGACTCAACATTCAGAGCATACATATCAAAGCACAAGCGGAAGCTATCATGTCTGAGTATAGACATCTATAAATGAAAAAGGCTGAGAAGCCTGACTATCTACCAAATCCTGCCGAGGCACAAGACCGTAGCTGAGGTAATAAGCTAAACGTCGAAGTCCACGTGGAACTACTAGTGAGACCGAAGTCTCTCTGCAAAAACATAAAATAGGAAAACGTGATTACAAATGTACCCAGCAAGACTTACATCAGAACTAACTACATATGCATCATTATCAACAAGGGGATGGTGGGGTTTAACTGCAGCAAGCCAGCTTTGACTCGGTGGCTATCCTAAACTACGACTGCAAGCAACTCTTTTGAGGTGGCGCACACGAGTCCACATATTCACCATATCAATACACCACTATGGATCCGCTCCCGTCTCCCTACGAGAACGCCATCCATAGCACTCACGCTTATCTTGCGTATTTTAGAGTATCCACTTTCACTTGTCTATGAACTGATATAAGCAACCCAGAAGTCCTTTACCGCGGACACGGCTATTCGAATAGATGATATTAACCCTGCAGGGGTGTACTTCATACATGTTTCCACCACTTAGCGTCTGCACAATACATGTGCTCGGCAGACTTCAAGCGAAAGCCGACGTGGGTGTAGACCACGACCTACCTAAACACCTAAGTCTCTAGTCCAGGTTTATTGCCTATTCGTGTTCCATCGATGAGGAGATCCGGCCGGAGTTTCGCTCACAGCCACAAACGATGTGAACAGGGTTCTCGAGACACCAAACGGGCATCCGGTACACCGTGCCACGTACCTACCGCATCACAGCCCACCCCTATGGTCAGCGCTGTCCACGGCCTCCAGTAAGCTACAAACACCAGAAACAACTTGCAACTCCTGGACAGAGGACAAGGGTGAATAAGAAGTCGAGCGGGGTCATATTTCAGGGCCCAATGTATGGTAGTAGCTGAATCATGGATCAAAAACACAGAACTCAGTTCCTGAGGACGGCTGCAATGAGACAACCCACCATGTACTCCTACATGGCCTCTCACCGCTACCTTTACCAAATCGTGTTCACACACTTAGCTCACACACAGTAGGACATGTTCACACACCTCTGACTCATCCCCGATGAATCAGACCTGACTCAACTCTAAGCAGTAGCAGGCATGACAAACAAACATGAATGAGTAGGCACAACAGGGCTCAAACAACTCCTACTCATGCTAGTGGGTTTCATCTATTTACTGTGGCAATGACAGGTCATGCAAAGGATAAAGGGGTTCAGCTACCGCAGCAAGTAACAGTTGAATCGTTGTTGTCCTAATGCATTAAAAGAGAGCAGGAGCGAGCGAGTAGGATTGTATCAGAATGAACAAGGGGGTTTTGCTTGCCTGGCACTTCTGAAGATAACATTGAGTCTTCATCAGTGTCAACGATCACATCATCGGTATCACGTCTATCGAGAGGGGACAAATACCGGCAACACAAAAGGGAACACAATCAATGCAATGCACAATATGATGCATGATCATGACATGGCAAAATGAATGTGTTTTGAGCTAATGCAACTAGCAACAGATTAAATGAAGTTGGTTTGAATACAAGATTCAAATTCAAACTCCATATGTGATTATTTAAATGCCCTTTATATGATTTGTGCTAAACAGCATCTATAAGTTGTTCTAACATGCATGAAAATGGTACAGATGGATTCCTTGAATTTTTCTGATAATTTTTCATATATAAATTATTTAATTTGGAGTTACGGTTGAATTACTATGAAATTTTGAAGTTTTGAACATTTTCTGGAATTTCCTGAATTTAGAATTAAAATAATTCCAGAAAATGATTTAACTGCGTCAGCCTGACGCCAGCATGACGTCAGCGAGTCAACGGCCAGGTCCAGGTCAAACCTGACGTGCGGGGTCCACACGTCAGTGATACAGGAACTAATCCCGCGTTGACTCGGGCTTTGACCCGCTACGGGGCCCGCTGTCAGTGTCTGTTACTGTGCTAATTGGGGGGATTAGCCGCTAATGGCAACGCCACGTCAGCTCCCACCGGAGTTTCGCCGGCGACGACCATGGCCGACGACGGAGATGCAACGTGTGCTCGCTACGGAGCACCATTCGACGCGTGGTTTGCTCCTACGGGTAGCTGAAGATCCGCCGCATCCAACTGGGCGAGCGGCAGCGGCTGTGGTGGCCGGAGCTCGCCGGAAACGAGCTCGCGGCGGCGCCGGAGTTCCGGACCTCAACGAGACTGGAGCTCCGGTGCACGGGGAAACTAGTGGAGGGTCTCAGCAGACTCCTGACGACGCGAGGAGCACAAATATGTGCTCGGCCGTGACAGATGCTGGCTCAAACGACGACGAGCTACGCGGCGGCGGCATGGAGCTCTCGGCCACGACGGGGCTATGGCCTAGAGGTCAAAAGCGACCAGGGAAGAAGGGGGAAACGACTCAGGGGCTCACCGCAAGTCCGTTGGGAGGGTTAGTGGGCTCGAAGATGTCTTGTCGGGGGCGAATCGACGATGGCGATCGACGGGGCCGAAGGATGAAGAAGGCGGCGGTGTGGGCGTTCAGGGGCGTCCGGCGGTGCGTGTGCCCTTGAGGAGGCGTAGACAACGGAGGTGGAGCTCCTGGACAGATGGGAAGGCTAGGCGGTGGCTGTGTCCGCGGCGAACGGCGTTGGTGGTGATGGTGGCATTCGGCCATGGCTGCGGCAAGCGAGGGGGAGAGCCAGGAAAGAGGGGGATGGGAAGAACAGAGGGGGTCGAGCCGTCTCCAGGCGCGGGGACAGGGAGGAGGTTGAGCCTCCAGCGCGAAGCAGGAGGTGGAGCCTGCGTGCGCGGCGCTTTCTCACGGCGACAGCAGCAGCTTTGGGGCGAGGGGAGGAAGACGACAGGGGGGGAACGCCTGGTGGGCTGGGCCGCACAGGAGCTGGGCCGGCTGGGCTACCAGGTGAGCGCCAGGTAAGGTTTCTCTCCTCTCTGCTTTTCCTATTTTTGTTGTTTTTATTTATTTTGTTCTGTGTTGTTTTAGTTTAGTAAAATACTAAACCATTTTATAAAATCCTGAAAATAGTTATGTGGCTAGAACTAAAATATACCAAACCACATAAAATGTTGCAGCATTATTGGACATATATTATTTATATATCAAATATATATCCAATGCAAATAGTTATTTATTTAATTCAAAGGCCCAAAATAATTAACTCTGAGATACCAAAAATATTGTTTTGAGTTTTACCTCTTTGCAATATTTTCAGAGACTAAGAGGAACATTTTCTTGGACTTCTTTGAGAAGATTTTAATGTTGATCATTTTTAGAAGGTTTCTGAGGCTTTAAAAA
The DNA here is from genome assembly GCF_002162155.2 of Triticum dicoccoides. NCBI lineage: Eukaryota > Viridiplantae > Streptophyta > Magnoliopsida > Poales > Poaceae > Triticum > Triticum dicoccoides. The sequence continues at coordinate 143,771,936 of NC_041383.1, read as the reverse complement.
TCCCTCAATTCAAATTTCATTTGAATTAAAACATGATGCTCACATGAGGTCTAGCCTAGTGCATAACAGGACCAGGGATGTGACAACTCACCCCCACTAAACAAAAATCTCGTCTCGAGATTCAAGCGTAGGGTAAGATGAAGGGGGAACGCGACCTAGCACAATCTTCACGATCCAGGTTGCACTTCATAGGAATGTTGATTTGATCATCATCCTGTCTCGACGTCTTGCTCTGGAAACTCCAACCAACATGACAACGAGAGAAGGAGAGGAACTCTAGAAGGATCAATTTCTCGAAGGTCGAACAACTCAGGATTAACTCACGGAATGGGACATAGCAACATTTCTCGAGCTGAGGGACGAAGCAACCCTCTAGAGGGATGGAGTGGAGCAGATGACGAGGTTTACCAGGTAGACTACAATTCCACACTTAAAAAGGTGGTAAACGATTGTCATCATAGCGAGGAGTTGAGTTGCCATGATACCACAACGAGGCACCTTAGGGATGGTGACTCGTAGATATATCCCCTTAAGTGGCAAAAAGAATTACCTTTGATTCAAAGATCATTGAAACTCTTTATACCAGCCTAAGGCAATCACAAGCGATCATTTGGAGGGGGTCGGTAGAATGGCATACTCGGACTTGGATGATGTGGATTACCTAGTTGAAGACAACGTAATGGATGAATTTGCTTATCACCAGAAATGGAAGAGACCCATGGTAGAATGGCACATTGGCGGTGCAAGCTGGGAACAAAATGCAAATGCTGGGAATGATTCTGGTAACTGGGGAAGAACCCAACAATAGAGAGTGAATTCACTGTTTGAAAAGGTCATAGCATTGCCGAGGAAACTGAGAGGAATCCCAGTTAGTGCTGATGATATCACGTAGCACTTGTGCGTGCTCTCAAGAACTTGAGCATTTCCACAATCATCAAGGTTTTACCAATATCCGTGTCAAGGATCCTGGCAACACAACTTGCTACCATGATGAATGATGATGGATGATGCAGATGCAAAGGAAGATAACACTTTCTTAGATTTCACCCTTGGCGGGGCCAAGGAAATAAAATCTGGATGATCGACCGAGAGACATTTAGCACTCCGCTTCTAATGTTCTCCTTGATGTGCTAGTGTAACCCATTCATAGATATGGTTTGATATCTAGAACATCAAGTAAAAAGGTCGGACTTCGGGATCTCAAAATCCATAGGGGCAACTAGGGAGTAAATCCTACGAAATCCCTATGGGGAGGTGGCCAACTTCCTCAATCAAGATATTATAATAACAGGTCTTCCGGCTAGGTGTGTTGGCCACGACATCCACTTTACCGATTTTCGAGGGACCGATATTATAGTTCTTGGGAAATGTTCCAAACCATCTTATATGCCTGAGATTCAGATCTGGTTGGTGTCAGGATATTCCAGACTCATCGAGTCTAGGAAGAAAAACGAAAGTTTGCAACACAAATCGATGAGATGACGTTACGAGATTCTCGGGAATGAACTACGATAGCAAGCTCCAAACATGAGCTGGTTCTGCTACTAACATGTGAACACGTTGTCCCAGACAAGCATGGCCACGTAGTAGTCTTATAATCAAACACTACCGAGTTCGGGTGGGGAACCATAATCGAGGATATCGAAGTCTTTACGCAAGTCCATGGATTAGATCCCAAGCATAGACTTCTTTTCCTTGAACAAGTCAATCAGTGGCTTAGTGTGCTAGGGACACATATAGAATGAAGGTTGCAAGTCTCCAGACTACAGAATACTTCGCACGTGTGCATGACTGATTTGGGATGATTCCAAATTAAACAAAACAATCTTTCTCAAATTCACGGCGGCAACTTTCACCAAATGCACGTGTATAAGAGGAAGTCACTCCTTTCATCAAACAAATACTTCATGAGCTAGCATGAAGAAAATTCTTTCAAAAGTTTCCAACACTAGCTTAATGTTCAACAACATCATGGAGGAGATAAGGATGTTGCCAATGGGCTCAACAACAATTCTTCCGGGTTTCCCTTTAAAAGGAATTCCATAGTTAAGTGAACAAGTGATAGCATTGGTCGGACCCGAAAGATATAATGGTGTATGCTCGAGGGATAAACCACGAGTAAGACAACATTACGAATATCGTTGGTTCTGGTCTGATTGGATGATAGCCCATACTCCAATCAAAGGTTAGATAAATATGATAGGTCCAGCAACTGATCACAGGGACCAATCGATGAAGATATCATCTTTCGTCAACACATACTACACAAGAATATCCCTTTGGAACGAACTAAGTCAGGCAAGCTTTTATCTTCCAACTCTCCAAGTTGTTGTCTAGCTTAACCAACTAGCTCAGGGATATCCAACACAGATTCTTGGAGAAGGGTGGTTCACAAGAAACCAACTTGATCACGAGCTCAACACAGCGGTCTGGTGACAACCTGGTAATACTTCCGAGAAGATCTTTGGAAAATCACGAACCACTGATATGTTACTAAGCTCGAGAACAATCTTGCTTTTTGAGGCAAGACGATATGATCAATAGAGCGAAGATTTGAAATAATCCTAACTCATCGATCGAGGAGTGCACCGAGAACAAGGACTAGGTAGCATGATCAACCTTAGAATGATGATTCAAAACCAACACGCTAAGAATGAAATTATTGTCCATTAACTACCAAGCAACAAGGTTGCTAGGAGTATTGAATTCACACATCACGATTCACTTGTCGGCATTCCGGTTGCGACACCACGGAACCGAGGGATGAATAATGATGGCGAGAAGTATCACTACATCAAGAATTCACAGGAGCCGGTGCAATCCTTATGAAAATCCTCACATAAAGACGGTAATACTTCAGGGTAGAACAGAATCAAAAGCTGGGCTGGCATTTTGATCTGCGGAGCACAATTGCTTTGACCCAATCCTAGATATGGAAGAGGTACTGGAGTTTGTTTCTCCTATCATTCCGCGATAGAATGGCTTGACGGACCACAAGAGTAATAGGCATCGATAAACGAACGCACGCATACTCTTGACTATCAATTGATAGACGAAGGTCAGTAGACAACTAAAGAGGGACAACTCAAAGGAACATATAACTTTCTGAGTTGTGGATGCATAAATTAGTATGTCGAACCAAGTTCAACATAATTCTTCCGGATAACCCATGCAGAAAGGTTGAGCTGGCAGAGTCACAATATAGCATGGAGAACTCATCGAGAGCGCTCTTGTTGTCATCTTTTGGTTCAGAAGAACTCCTGCCAACAATGATTCATGGTAATTGGAAGAAGGATGTACCATGAACCTCGAGGACTATCGCAAAGGTTACTATTATCCTAAAGGAACTAGCAACACTATCAACATGATGTAAGTAGGATGAATCTTGGGTTCAAAACCCAGGAATAGAATACCTACTCCTAAGTAGCATCACGGAATGCTTTCGATAATAAAGGCCAGAATCATCACACTAGGACACAAATCATGGCTAGACCACTAGATGATCCCCTGAGACACCTAGGGTCATAATAATTATTCCAACATAAAGGTCGAGGCAGTAGAATACCTCAACTCAACAATTAGTGTGATTGAGCTGGCATAAAGGAGCATCGAAACCAGAGGGAAAGGATTTTGCAAATGCATCAGACTATTTAGAAACCTGGAATGACTCGGACAGCATAACGGCTGTAAATGCTCAGAAGAGATTTGAGACATTCACAAAAATGGTGGCATAACCACTCAGAAGCACAATATCAAGGTTTCGAGATCAAAAATTAACATACGGAAGTAGTAGAAACTGAACTCAAGCTTAAATCCAACAATCTTATAAGTCTACGGATTAGTAACGCGTGATCCTGATAGAAAGAAGAGATAGCCCAGCTCTTAATCCCCATAGGAAAGATAAGATGACTCAGATCAGAAGGGCATGAGGTATAAGGAGTAAAAAGAGCCTTACGTTCCATCCCACAATCAATTCCCTTATATAACTAAAGAATTTCTAGACTCAACTTCGACCAGTTTGGCTTAGTAATCCTACAGGCAGTCAAGCTCTGATACCAACGCTGTCAGGACCCTGACTCAATGCCACATCGATCTAGCATGTAACACCTCATATCACTTTGCGGCCTCACGCACGGTATTCCCACGGGTGTCGCCTTACCTTTGCCCGGGACCGTTTGCGCCTTTTGGCACACGTATATGATAGTGTCGCTAGCATCCATATGATAAGGAGCCCGGGCTGACATGGCTAGTCGTAAACCCAAAGTGGCACAAACTTACAGGGACAGGCATCCATGACCCAGCATCGAACGTGTCGGTCATCAGCGAGTGAATCCAGGCTGTAGCACTGGGCTAGCAGGACTCCGGTGAACCGGGCTATAGCGGGCTAACAGGACTCTGGTATTCATCGCGTGACATTTCCCCGAAGGGACAGACACAGGAACGAAGAAGGACACATGCCGGCCAGCCTAAGTGTTCCGAAGCAGTAGCAAGCTACCATGGCTTAGTGGAAACACTAGGAGACATTTCCCGGTAAGAGAGGCTACTAAGAATAAACAACTAGATAGTCAGATCCCACACATACCAAGCATTTCAATAACATACACACAATATGCTCGATATGTGCAAATACAACATGGCATCACAACATGACTCTATAACTCAAGTATTTAATCAGTAGGCTCCGAGGAGCGAGATGTTACAAACAGGGGTCTCATGACTCAACATTCAGAGCATACATATCAAAGCACAAGCGGAAGCTATCATGTCTGAGTATAGACATCTATAAATGAAAAAGGCTGAGAAGCCTGACTATCTACCAAATCCTGCCGAGGCACAAGACCGTAGCTGAGGTAACAAGCTAAACGTCGAAGTCCACGTGGAACTACTAGTGAGACCGAAGTCTCTCTGCAAAAACATAAAATAGGCAAACGTGATTACAAATGTACCCAGCAAGACTTACATCAGAACTAACTACATATGCATCATTATCAACAAGGGGATGGTGGGGTTTAACTGCAGCAAACCAGCTTTGACTCGGTGGCTATCCTAAACTACGACTGCAAGCAACTCTTTTGAGGTGGCGCACACGAGTCCACATATTCACCATATCAATACACCACTATGGATCCGCTCCTGTCTCCCTACGAGAACGCCATCCATAGCACTCACGCTTATCTTGCGTATTTTAGAGTATCCACTTTCACTTGTCTATGAACTGATATAAGCAACCCAGAAGTCCTTTACCGCGGACACGGCTATTCGAATAGATGATATTAACCCTGCAGGGGTGTACTTCTTCATACATGTTTCCACCACTTAGCGTCTGCACACGACATGTGCTCGGCAGACTTCAAGCGAAAGTCGACGTGGGTGTAGACCACGACCTACCTAAACACCTAAGTCTCTAGTCCAAGTTTATTGCCTATTCGGGTTCCATCCATGAGGAGATCTGGCCGGAGTTTCGCTCACAGCCCCAAACGATGTGAACAGGGTTCCCGAGACACCAAACGGGCATCCCGTACACCGTGCCACGTACCTACCGCATCACAGCCCACCCCTACGGTCAGCGCTGTCCACGGCCTCCAGTAAGCTACAAACACCAGAAACTACTTGCAACTCCTGGACAGAGGACAAGGGTGAATAAGAAGTCGAGCGGGGTCATATTTCAGGGCCCAATGTATGGTAGTAGCTGAATCATGGATCACAAACACAGAACTCAGTTCCTGAGGACGGCTGCAATGAGACAACCCACCATGTACTCCTACATGGCCTCTCACCACTACCTTTACCAAATCGTGTTCACACACTTAGCTCACACACAGTAGGACATGTTCACACACCTCTGATTCATCCCCGATGAATCAGACCTGACTCACCTCTAAGCAGTAGCAGGCATGACAAACAAACATGAATGAGTAGGCACAACAGGGCTCAAACAACTCCTACTCATGCTAGTGGGTTTCATCTATTTACTGTGGCAATGACAGGTCATGCAAAGGATAAAGGGGTTCAGCTACCGCAGCAAGTAACAGTTGAATCGTTGTTGTCCTAATGCATTAAAAGAGAGCAGGAGCGAGAGAGTAGGATTGTATCGGAATGAACAAGGGGGTTTTGCTTGCCTGGCACTTCTGAAGATAACATTGAGTCTTCATCAGTGTCAACGATCACATCATCGGTATCACGTCTATCGAGAGGGGACAAATACCGGCAACACAAAAGGGAACACAATCAATGCAATGCGCAATATGATGCATGATCATGACATGGCAAAATGAATGTGTTTTGAGCTAATGCAACTAGCAACAGATTAAATGAAGTTGGTTTGAATACAAGATTCAAATTCAAACTCCATATGTGATTATTTAAATGCCCTTTATATGATTTGTGCTAAACAGCATCTATAAGTTGTTCTACCATGCATGAAAACGGTACAGATGGATTCCTTGAGTTTTTCTGATAATTTTTCATATATAAATTATTTAATTTGGAGTTACGGTTGAATTACTATGAATTTTTGAAGTTTTGAACATTTTCTGGAATTTCCTGAATATTTAGAATTAAAATAATTCCAGAAAATGATTTAACTGCGTCAGCCTGACGCCAGCATGACGTCAGCGAGTCAACGGCCAGGTCCAGGTCAAACCTGACGTGCGGGGTCCACACGTCAGTGACACAGGAACTAACCCCGCGTTGACTCGGGCTTTGACCCGCTACGGGGCCCGCTGTCAGTGTCTGTTAGTGTGCTAATTGGGGGGATTAGCCGCTAATGGCAACGCCACGTCAGCTCCCGCCGGAGTTTCTCCGGCGACGACCATGGCCGACGACGGAGATGCAACGTGTGCTCGCTACGGAGCACCATTCGACGCGTGGTTTGCTCCTACGGGTAGCTGAAGATGCGCCGCATCCAACTGGGCGAGCGGCAGCGGCTGTGGTGGCCGGAGCTCGCCGGAAACGAGCTCGCGGCGGCGCCGGAGTTCCGGACCTCAACGAGAATGGAGCTCCGGTGCACGGGGAAACTAGTGGAGGGTCTCAGCAGACTCCTGACGACGCGAGGAGCACAAATATGTGCTCGGCCGTGACAGATGCTGGCTCAAACGACGACGAGCTATGCGGCGGCGGCATGGAGCTCTCGGCCACGACGGGGCTATGGCCTAGAGGTCAAAAGCGACCAGGGAAGAACGGGGAAACGACTCAGGGGCTCACCGCGAGTCCGTTGGGAGGGTTAGTGGGCTCGAAGATGTCTTGTCGGGGGCGAATCGACGACGGTGATCGACGGGGCCGAAGGTTGAAGAAGGTGGCGGTGTGGGCGTTCGGGGGCGTCCGGCGGCGCGTGTGCCCTTGAGGAGGCGTAGACGATGAAGGTGGAGCTCCTGGACAGATGGGAAGGCTAGGCGGTGGCTGTGGCCGCGGCGAACGGCGTCGGTGGCGATGGTGGCGTTCGGCCATGGCTGCGGCAAGCGAGGGGGAGAGCCAGGAAAGAGGGGGGGGCAAGAACAGAGGGGGTCGAGGCGTCTCCAGGCGCGGGGACAGGGAGGAGGTTGAGCCTCCAGCGCGAAGCAGGAAGTGGAGCCTGCGTGCGCGGCGCTTTCTCACGGCGACAGCAGCAGCTTTGGGGCGAGGGGAGGAAGACGACAGGGGGGGAACGCCTGGTGGGCTGGGCCGCACAGGAGCTGGGCCGGCTGGGCTACCAGGTGAGCGCCAGGTAAGGTTTCTCTCCTCTTTGCTTTTCCTATTTTTGTTGTTTTTATTTATTTTGTTCTGTGTTGTTTTAGTTTAGTAAAATACTAAACCATTTTATAAAATCCTGAAAATAGTTATGTGGCTAGAACTAAAATATACCAAACCACATAAAATGTTCCAACATTATTGGACATATATTATTTATATATCAAATATATATCCAAGGCAAATAGTTATTTATTTAATTCAAAGGCCCAAAATAATTAACTCTAGAATACCAAAAATATTGTTTTGAGTTTTACCTCTTTGCAATATTTTCAGAGACTAAGAGGAACATTTTCTTGGACTTCTTTGAGAAGATTTTAATGTTGATCATTTTTAGAAGGTTTCTGAGGCTTTAAAAATCCCTCAATTCAAATTTCATTTGAATTAAAACATGATGCTCACATGAGGTCTAGCCTAGTGCATAACAGGACCAGGGATGTGATAGGGATGTCCCCCTGCCGAACAAAAATGGGCTAATGGCCCCATAGGTGGCGGTGGATTCCCACGACATCTTTGGCACGCCAGGTAGGTGTTAGCGCTTGCGCGAACCCAAGAAGTGGACATAGCGTGTCATCTTCACCGCCATCTTCTTCATCAACGGCTCGCCCAAGAAAAAGCCCATCGCTGCAGCACACCCATCCACCTTGAAGGCCCCACTGCATGAGACCGCGAACACCGTGGGGGCTACGGGGATGCCTGGAGGTGTGGACGCTGCGGGGGACGTGGTCGGTGAAGGCAGCGTCATCACCACGTCCCCTCCGGCTGAAGCAGGAGCAGGAGGCACCGAAGAAGGACATCAACAACAACATCCCAGCGGCCATGCCCCAAAAGGTACAGGAGGAGAGATTATTCTGTCTGCACCTCTCCGGCCGGCCGAGGGGCACAGCTGCAGCGGGGGTACTCGCTCTGGGGGAATCACAACTCCCCGGCTGCTCCCGTCATGGATGCGACCGTAGAGCATGGGCCACCCCCAGAACGGGCTGACCCAGCCGCTACGCTGAATGGAGCCGCTGGCTCTCAAACGCCTCCACCTCGTCACCATGCTACCCAGGCGGCTGGCTCACGATGACGAGAGCACGGCACGACCGCTACCGGCACCGTCAGGAGCCGGGTGACATTGCGGTCTTCATCAACATCCATGCAAAGCACCACTTCAGAGGCCATGGCAGGGGCCCAGCTACTGTTGAAATTTCTGCTAGCAATCGATTAGATGGATGAGTGGAGAGCCACCATTCAGAGCCTAATTGGTTTCGCTGAGGCAGGAGGATCGCGGCGAGCTGGCCCGCCACGGCCTCCCCAGGCATTGGAAACATCCCTCGCTGCTAGCCATGCGGGAGGGGCCACCCCCCACGGTGTAGTCCCCTCCATGGTAGCCAGCGCGGGAGCCGCGCAACCAAGAACCCAATGACGTCTCGATGGCCTCGTCTGACCCTTGAGCGCGTCAAGGCCAACGGCGAGTCCTGGACGACAAGCAGAGGGAAGGCGCGCGTGCCACCACCTAGCAACACCGTGACGCCCACCGCCAGTCCGACAGGCATGATGGCCCCAACGTTGACAAACCCGCACTCGCTGAAGGTGGGTACCTGCCTTTCAAGGCTGGGTTCCCTACCTTCACTCTTGAACTACGGCAAGTTTGTTGGCCGTCCACTCACACGTTCAAGCCAGAGATACCAGAGAAGTATCACGGGAGACTAAACCCGGCAGAGTTCTCGAGCGTATACACCATCACCTTTCAAGCTGATGGGGGAAGAGAGGAGAAGGTATTCACCAACTACTTCCCTTTGGCACTCAAGCTAAATGTGAGGTCTTGACTGATGCACCTGCCGGAGAACTCCATTTCGACCTGGGCTGACCTGTGCCATTAATTGTTGGCGCCTTCACGGGCAGCCATCAAGAAACAGGGTGGCCCAGTGACTTGCAGCTTCTCCCGCAGAAGGAAGGAGAGAGCCTACGGAAATACATGCAGAGGTTCAGCCGAGTCCACGGGAATATTCCAGACATCCACCCAGCAGTTGTGATAGCTGCATTCCGGTACAACATGCGCAATTGTCGGATTCATTCCAAGATGAATGTTCCATTGCCCAAGACTGTGAAGGAGATTTACACTCTGGTGGATAAGTGTGCTCGAATAGAGGAGGGGAGGAAGCTCCCTGGAGAAGAGGATGGCATCAACATCGATTCATAGGATGATGACGAGGCCACCAGTCAGAAGAATTAGAACAAGAAGTGCAACAAAAGGCACAAGGATAAGGCAGTGATAACCGTGGAGGGTTCATGCACTCCCAGTACCGGCAAGAAGGCAAAGGTTGAGGCACATGACAAGGAAGTTGCCACGTGCACTGATTGCCGGGTGGCCATGGCTGCCGAGAAGACTAGGAAAGGCGATGGCCCTTAATGTAAGATCCATCGGACCAAGGGCCACGATCTCCAAGAGTGTCATCAAGTTGAGCACCTTGTCAAGAAGCAGAGGTCTGAATATGAGCAGTGAGATAAGGAAAAAGGTCAGAATGGCGCTGGCAGGAAGGGCCGTGGCGGCAGAACAAGCCGCCCCAGCAAGGCTCCTCAAAATCAAGGGAAACCCGCCATAGGCTGTGAGAAGGAGGATTGCAACGATGGGAGTGATGGAGGAGATGAAGAGGAAACCAACAAGTAGGAATTCCAGAAGGCCACTGATGCCCTGTGCATTGACGAAGGTGCATCCTTGCACTCCTCCCACCGCCAACTTAAACGGTGTGCGCGTGAGGTCAATGTCGTGGAGCCAGTGGCAGATTCTCGGAGGCCGCTCAAGTGGTCCCGCACGCCCATCATCTTCGACGAAGAGAACCACCCTGACCGCACCAGTGCCATAGTGGATGGAGCCATCGATGATGAAAATGGCAATGAAGATGATGCACTGCTCATGTTTTCCGGTTCGCGCAAGTGATCCCCCTACCTGGTGCACCAAAGATGTCGCGGGAAACCACGACCACCTATGGGACCAAGAGCCCCTTTCTTGTTCGGCGGGGGGATGTCACGTTGCACAAAGAGCAGAGGAGCATGGAACAGCATGGCAGAGATCACACGGGCAGTTTTTACCCAGGTTCGGGCCGCCGCGAGGCGTAAAACCCTACTCCTGCTTCGGTAGATTGATGGTGGGAAAATGGTGGTGAGCATAACACGCTCGCCCGGCAGGGTTGCCTCGGGGCGAAAATGGCTACTCGTGTGTGAGTGTGTGAGGGAAAGGATTAGCCAACCTTTTCTATGGTTGCCTTGTGCCTCCTTTTATAGATAAAGGGGTCACCACAGTGGCAAATCAGTCATTATGCACTGATTAGATAGCAAACAGTGCTATCATACCTAACTCTGCAGGCTGACCAAGCGCATTTGCTCAATGTCACATCACAGCTCGCTCGGCAGGCCCTGTCGGGCTATTTTACCAGCCTCGCGCCTGCTTGCTTGACACGTCGCAGGACGGATATCTCTTGGAGGTATTTCCTGTAGGAAGTTGCTGCCACATGGAGGTATTGCCTGTAGGAAGTCAACATAGTTAGAGTGGACTGTTAAATTGCACATTATGACAAATCGGACCCATATGTCAGCCTCACAATAATCCCTAATGAAAAGAATCTTCTCTGCTCGTTCATGTCTTCTTCCTTCAATCAGATCGGGGCAAAGAGAGTATCCCAATGCACTCGACCATCACGGGTCTACAGCGCATCGCCACACGTGGAATTTGTCGGATCTGCTCTGACCCCTTCGCCATGCGCCTCCCTTCCGTTCCTCGCCTTGCCGGGATATCAGTGCCGTCGGCCGCCTGCCTCGACCCGACGGGATCGAGCGGCATCAACCGTTACGCCCCTACATCGGAGCTGGCCGGAAATAGGTCGGTGGTCGTTGGCCTCTTCCCTCCATCTTGCCCCGTCGCAAACCATAGGAGCCAGCTAGGTGGAGGGTGGAGGCACTCCGGCATCGGGCGAAGCCCTCCTTTGTGAGTCGGCGGAAGGGCTGGCAAGGGAGCTCCGCCGCCATCTGCTGGTGCCCAAGCTCCTCCCTGGTGAATGGACGAGGGCGGGAGCGGTGCTCCTCCTAGGCGTGTGGATGACGGCGTCGGTGGTAGGCGGCTCAATGCGGAGCAGGGGTAAACACGGAAATGCGAAGTGCGATGACGCGGAGAAGGCGTGAGGGGCGCGGAGAGGAGAATAATGCAGATCTGGTAGATTCTGGCGGTAACTGTGGTGGGATGGTCATGCGAGTTCCAACGGCGGAGCTGCAGTTCATGCGGCGGAGCTGCAGTTCATCCGGTAGAGCGATAATCGGGATTGTTCGCTCTCTCTCTTCTTTTTCTGTAATATAATGTAAATGGGCCCAACCTGTCATAACGGTAAAATTTAACAGTGTTAATTTGTATGTCACGTCAGCCCTGACTTGTGGGTCGTGGTGGTCATGAAACGGTTTAAAACTTAACCACCCAGTCATTTGGTTTTTTTTGAGACAACCGACGTTGATTCCGGTAGTTATTAGAGTGAAACAAATTTTTGGTAGTTTTTTGGAACCCTAACACGAAAAGTTGTAGTTTTATGCTATTCACTCCTCTATTAAAGGGGACAGGAACGGTGTGTTTACTCACACGCTTTCCTTCTCCCCTTTCCAATTTTCCCTACAAGCCATGGTGAGAGGGCGTGGATGTGGTGGTGCTCCGGCGGCGGCGACGAGAGCTTCTGCTCGTTAGCGTATCCCCCCCTCGGACAACGTGACGGGGGAATCCGCCGTGAGAGGAGAAGGGAGGGGGTGAGGTCGCGGTCGCCGTGGCGCTCGAGGAGGAGGAGGAGGACGGGGTGGTGCTCTGATTCCGCCCCCGCCGAATGCTCCCCCTCCGTTGGAAAGCCATGTCGGAGACCAGCCACTGGAGTTTGTCATCAGGTTGTCCAAGCTTGTTCGCGGTCGTCTCCGCCTCCCTACCCCATTCGCCAGGGCGATGGAGCTCGAATAGCCGCGCGCACTGAGATTGCACATGAGGGGCTGCGGGAATGGCAGCATACATGAGTGGATGTAGATTTCCCTGCCCCTCAGTTCATGTACTTCTACCAAGGCTGGAAGACCTCTGCTCGTGCCCATAGCTTGTCGGAAGGGCACGCCTCCATTTTAAGTTAATGGAGGATGGTTTCCTTTCTGTCAAATTTTTTGGGAGCTCGGGTGCGCGCTTAGGGTGCTGCGTGGAGAGCTCGACCGACAACGAAAGCTCCTCCTCGAGCGATAGCGACGAGGAGGACAGTGACGGTGATGACGACGGCACCAATCGAGAGGGCGATGCCTCTGACTCCGGCTGAGCATTAGCCAGACCGTCACCATCAGGCGGCAGCAACACCATCTTCACTTGCACCTTCTCTCCGGCAAGGTGATGTGCCGGGGAGTTGGGAGCTTAGATGGGGTGGTGCCTCCGGCTCCTCCAGCAGCCTTCCAGCGGGACCCCGGCAGGCTTCCTCACGGGATGCAGCTCTGTTAGCCCTGCCATGTCCTACTGGCCCTGGTGGTGGTGGTTGACGGGTTGTCTCCGCCATGCTCTCCATCGACGCCTTCGCGGGTGCCCTCCCGCCCCCGCTAGGCTAACTCTCCTGGAGCCCGACGGGGTCAGGCTGGGCTTCTGCCCAGGCACCCCTTTTGCCTTCTTCACCTCCTGCCATAGTACCTAGGAGGAGAGGGACAAGAAAGGGAATTACGGGGCACTTTTCATTTTTCAATCTTAAATCTGTAGGCACTTGTCAAATTTTAGTTCAAATAATGTAATCTCTTGAATCCATGTTTGTGTCCTGTAAGGCCTGTACTTGTTTAATCAGCATATTAATGAAAAAGATGAACCTTGTTGGGGACTCGTGCACATATATGTCCATGCAGAGGTGGAATGCCTCTATATTTTTAAATAAACAAGTTTCCCCCGGCAGGCTATCCTGCCAGTACCCTCTATATTGTTGTCGGGGAATTAACCCTACCGGGCACAAATTGTGATGAGGGACCAGCCCCCTGCCAATCTTTTTTCATCAAAGGCCACTGCGACCATCCTGGCCGAAGCAACATTCGAGCCGAGGGATGGGAGCACCTAAGTTTCAAAAAGCGGCGTGGTTCTCTTATGCACGAGTCTTTGCTTACAGAACACGTATGGACAAGAGATAGAACTTATATGTTTGGCTTGCCGGAGATCACAGTGTTGGTTCATCTTTCCATCTTCCCTTCGAGGCCAAGTTCTCGGCAGGAACATGCAGTTTTATGTAGATGGAAATGATGCCAGATGCGATCTTATCTATATGAACATGCGATGCTCATGAAATGCTTATGCATGCATACAACTTGTTGGGGGTCCTGAGGGAGTCCTGGATTAGGGGGTCCTTGGACAGCCAGATTATATCCTTTGGCCAGACTGTTGGACTATGAAGACACAAGATTGAAGACTCCGTCCCGTGTCCGGATGGGACTCTCCTTGGCATGGAAGGCAAGTTTGGGAATACGGATATGTAGATCTCCTCCTTTGTAACCGACTCTGTGTAACCCTAGCCCCCTCCGGTGTCTATATAAACCAGAGGGTTTAGTCCGTAGGACAACAACAATCATACCATAGGCTAGCTTCTAGGGTTTGGCCTCTACGATCTCGTGGTAGATCAACTCTTGTAATACTCATATCATCAAGATCAATCAAGCAGGAAGTAGGGTATTACCTCCATCGAGAAGGCCCGAACCTAGGTAAACACCGTGTCCCTGGCCTCCTGTTACCATCTACCTTAGACGCACAGTTCGGTACCCCCTACCCGAGATCTGCCGGTTTTGACACCGACATTGGTGCTTTCATTGAGAGTTCCACTGTGACGTCATCATAAGGCTGGATGGCACATCTTGTTTTCAAGGACAACATCACCTCTGGGGGATCCCTGGCTGTAGGCCAAACTCTCCGGCTAGGCGGTTTCGTCATGACCGCCCGTTCGGCTGCTGCGCCAACGATGACTTCTTGGGTCATCAAAAACATCCTCCACGTCGGCTCGGAATTCGCCGATCAGTTGGATCCAATGGAGCTCTCTTCCTTGAATGAGCTCTTGCATCGCATCGCCGCCTTGAGAGTCGCTACGGACTATGATCAGATCGGGCTTAAACACGAACAAAGGGAGATCAACTCCCCTCCGGCCACCCATCAGATAGCGATGGTGGAGGAGTAATGCAACGATTCTTCCTCTATCTTGAGGACAAACTATGTCCGGATTCCCGAGCTCTCCGAGCCGGATAACCGTCTACGGGAGGACATGGCCCAAGCCTTGAACCTAGAATCAGGCAGCAGGAAGACCTATTGGGCAACATCCCGGAGCCCGAACTGCCAAACTCGGAAACTCCTCCGCCCCTGGGTCTCAGATTGGGTCAGGGTTCGGACTTAAATCTACCCACCCACCCAGATATAACTGATCTTTCCCACATTAGACAAGAGCCCCAAGAGACAGTACACCACTATTGGGCCAGATTCCTCCTTGTAATGAGCAAGGTTAAGGACTGTCGCGAGGAAGACACAATTTCATTATTTTGCAAAAATTGCATGGACAGGGGAATCCTCAACGCCATAAGTCGCCGTGAGATAGCACACTTCGTTAACTTAGCGGCCATAGTACAGAAGTACTGTGCGATGGAAAGCGCTTGGAAAACCCAAACAAAATGTTGGGATCCTCCGACTCTCACTAAACCCCCCGTTCGAACTAAAAGGGTGTACTCTTGTAAGTCACCCGATCCAATTACAAAGAAACAAAAGTCCACTACATGGCGTGGAACCGTATTGGAGGGATGGCTCAATGGGCCATGCAAAATTCATACTACGGCAGATACCACGCCAACACATAGCCTTAGAGCATGTTGGGTACTCCGGCAGGTGGCCAAGAGCTGTGAGGTTCTCCTCATCAACAATACCACAGAGCACCATCCCGTTGAAAACAACAATACAATATTGACAGTCTTCGAGACCTTCGCCAAAAACAATAGGCGCAAGCCGGCACTCCGCAGCCTTGCCGAATTCGCCACGTGGCAGCAATAAATCCATGGAGCGATACGTCTATCACCTTCAATGGCAGTGATGAACCTAAATTCCGAACAGCCCGAGCACTAGCCGCCTTGGTCCTTAGTCCAATTGTGGACGGCTACCGGCTTACTAAAGTGCTCATGGACGGCGACAGCGGATTAAACCTCATCTATGAGGAGACTCTTCACAAAATGGAAATAGACAAAAGCCGCATTGAGCAAAGCAGAACGACCTTCAGTGGAATCATCCCTAGTCGGGAGGCATGATGTGCTGGCAAAATCACACTAGATGTGGTATTCGGCACGCTGGAGAATTACAGGTCCGAAGAAATCACATTCCAAGTGGCCCTGTTCAATAGCGGATACCACGCCCTTCTAGGGAGGGAAGCAGTCACGATCTTCCAAGCTATACCCCATTACGGGTACATGAAACTCAAAATGCCCGGGCCCAATGGAATCATCACTCTAGCTAGTGATCCGGACATAGCACTCCACGCCAAAAATAAAACCGCCGCACTAGCCCTCGAGACATTATCCGAAGCCCTCGCGGCCGAAGAATTACCTGCGTTGCGCTCCACAGTTGACAGGGACGACGTGATACTCGACAAAAGATCAAAGTCCACCTCTTTTAAACCAGCGGATGAAATAGTCAAATTCCAAGTCCATCCAATGGACCCTACAAAAATAGCATCCATCGGGGCACAATTAAACCCCACAATAGACGCTGCGCTACGGGAGTTCTTGTGCACGAATCGGGACATCTTCGCCTGGCATCCCTCAGACATGCTAGGAATCCCACGCAGGATGGCAGAGCATAGCCTTAACATTCTTAAAGGGTTCAAGATGGTCAAGCAGAGTCTTCGGTGTTTCACTAAACCTAAGTGACAGTCCATGGGAGAGGAGCTAGCCAAGTTACTGGAGGCCGGATTCATTAGAGAGATAAAACATCCGGACTGGCTAGCAAACCTGGTGATGGTAACAAAGAAGGATAAATCCTGGCGCCTATGTGTCGACTTCAAGGACATTAACAAGGCCTCCCCCAAGGATCCCTTCCCCCTCCCTCGCATCGATCAAATTATCGACGCTACCGCAGGACACGACTCATTGTGTTTCCTTGACGCATACTCCGGATACCATCAAATTATGATGGCAGAGTCCGATCAAGCCGCAACGGCATTTATCACTCCATACGGCCTCTTCTGTTTTAACACCATGCCTTTTGGACTAAATAACGCCGGTGCAGCCTATCAACGCATGATTCAGACATGCCCGGAGACACAGATCGGCAAAACAGTGGAGGCATACATAGACGATGTGGTCATTCAAACCAGACACGTCGAAACCTTAATAGATGACTTGAGGCTCACGTTCGACAATCTCCGAACATACGACATTAAGCTCAATCCAGAAAAATGCGTCTTCGACATGCCCGCTAGGAAGCTCTTAGGCTTGATCGTTTCCAATAGAGGAATCGAAGGAAATCCAGCTAAAATCCAAGCTCTGTCACAGTTGGCCATCCCAAAAGACCTCAAGTAGATCCAGAAATTAACTGGATGCATGGCTGCTTTAAGCCGCTTTATCTCCCGATTAGGAGAAAAGGCACTGCCTCTTTATCGCCTTCTACGATGCCCCGAACATTTCGAGTGGACGGATGCGGCCACGGCCGGATTAGAAGAAATAAAAGCCGTTTTGGCCACAAACCCAATCTTGGCCGCGCCAAATGTCGGCGAACCAATGTTGTTATACATAGCGGCAACACACCAAGTTGTCGGTGCAGTGCTCGTCGTCGAACAAGAGACGGACGGACATAAGTTCCTGCTTCAAAAGCCGGTATACTACGTATCCATTGTCCTCACTCCATGCAAATCACGGCACCCACATTATCAAAAGATAGCATACGCGGTCTTCATGGCATCCCGGAAACTATGACACTAATTTCAAGAGTGTTCGATTACGGTGGCCTCTGAAGTACCACTCAACGACATAATAAACAACCGCGAGGCCACGGGCCAGATTGCTAAATGGGCTATTGAGATCCTCCTGTTCGACATAATATACAAACCACGGCGAGCCATTAAGTCACAAGTACTGGCTGATTTTGTCGCCGAATGGATAGAAGCCGAACTCCCTAGAGAGTACGACATGTACTCCAATTGGATCATGCACTTTGACGGCTCAAAAATGCTTGCTGGTCTAGGGGCTGGCGTCGTCCTGACATCCCCCATCAGAGATACAGTCCAATACGTACTCCAAATACTATACGCAGACTCCAACAACGCAGTAGAATAAGAGGCCCTGTTACATGGTCGCCGGATAGCAGTCTTCATGGGCATTCAACGCCTGGAGGTGCGTGGGGACTCAAACCTCGCAATATCTCAAATAAATGGAGACTTCGATGCCAAGGATCCAAAAATGGCAGCTTATTGCAACGCCGTCCTCAAAATGTCAGCTCGGTTCGAGGGGCTTGAATTCCACCATGTGGTCCGGGAAAACAATCAGGCGGCGGATGTCCTCGCCTGCATCGGCCCTAAGCGTGACCCTGTCCCACCTAATATCTTCTTGGAAAGGATGTTCAAGCCATCCGTGATATGGGAAGGAGAGACCGGTAACATGTAACACCCCAAAAGTTTAACCATGTTTTGTTTATTAAAATTTTGCCAGGATATTAAATTTTTATTTTCTGGATTTATCTTTTGATTTCAGAACCTCTCTTTTCTTCTGAGTTGTGGAGTTTTCACCCCAAGTAAAAACTTTTCAATTATTATTGGACTTGTATACCCTATCAATAAAAACATTTCTCTTATCAGTGGATTTATTTGCATAATTATTTTCCCCTGAGCTTTATTTCTTTAAAAATGATTTTTATAAGCTTTGGAGCCCCTTTTGCACTACAACCCTTTGATAGATTTATTTAAAAATCCCACCAAAATTTGGGGATGACATGTGATGTCTATAAATCACTTTTGTGCCAAAATATTCCTTAGTCTTTTGGAGATTTTGAGCTTTACCCCAAGTTTTCAAATCTGGTCCAGTTGCACTTTTGCACTACAACCTATTTAAATATTTCTTTAAAACTTCGACCAAAATTGGGGGATGTTAGTAGGAGTATATTATTCATCTTTGTGCAAAAACCCACCAATGTTCTTTGAAAAATTTGAGCAAATCATCCTCTTTTGCTCTCTGGTCCAGTTTGGCATTTTCCACTGCAACCCCATTTTATATGTCCTGTTGCCCATGATTCTTTCTCCTGCTTATAGTCCTCCCTACAAAACCCTTAAGTCCAGGAGAATGGACCCATTGGAGTGTTTTTGGTCCATGAAACTATGCCCTTTTCTTTCTGTCCAGAAATGGTTTTCTCAAAAACTTACACTAACAAGTTTTTGTTTTTGCCAAACTAACCTTGCCACCACCACCTACATCTAAAGAGACTAGGATCTGTTGTTTTTGGCCACCCCAAGAGTTGCCTAGATGCCCTTGGCATTCTATCAAACACCTTGAGTGCATGTACATATTTGGCATGATTTTTAGTTTGCACTATGGACTTGATCCCCTGACCAAGCCACCATGTCCACTAATCTCCTTGCAAACCATAACCTAGACCTGCTAAACCTCATGTGGATTAGAGCCCCTTTGCACGTGTTGGCATTTTGCCGAACACCTGGCGTGCGTGCACTAGGCGCGCCCAGAGCGCACGTTTTGCATGCGTGCGCACCGAGTCGTCGCGTCCCCCTGCCGCCTCCCCACGCACGTTCTGGCCCCTTCCCACTCGCAACCAACACGCCCGCCGCCTCCTTCGTCGCAGAGCCGTCCCTGGAGCTCCACAGTGCCGCTGTCAGGTCGGCCATGGCAACTAGCATCCGGCCACAGCAGCCTCTGCCCTGGACGGCGCCGCCCAAGCCACTCTCGCTCGCCAGCTCGCCCCTGGAGTAGTGTCCGCTCGTCTGCTAGCTTCTGCCGCCATCCCCAGCCTCGACACGTCGCCCTGCAGCTACAGAACGTCGGTTCACCGTCGAGCTTATCCACGGCCGCCGCGGAACCGACCCCGGCCGCCTATAAAAGTGACCCCGTGCTCGACCAGGCACCCAGGCGACCTCAAGCCACTCCACCAAAGCCCCCACGGCCAGCAAGCGATGCCGGGAAGCCTTCTTCCCCATCTCCGGCCAGTTCGGCCGCCGCCGCTGTCCGGCTCCGTTCGTCGTGAGCAAGCCATCCCCCGTCCATCCAGCACCACCACCCGACTCCCCTTGACCGTGCGGAGCTGCCCACCCCCTCAGATTCGACCGGGAGCCACCGTAGCCCGAACCCCCATTCCCTCCCGAAGCCACCTCCGCCGCAGAGCTCGCCGCCGGCGACTCCCTCCATCCCCGCCACCCTCTCGACCACCGGGAGGACCACCCTGGACCCGCGGATCCATCACCGTCCTCAGAACCCCGCGGGGAGCCGCTGTTCACCGGCGTTGATCGCTGGAGCCCCGCCTCCGCTCGGGCAGAGGAGAAAGGAGGGAGGGGCGACTGGTCAAACCTGACCAGTGGGCCCCCTGGACCCACTATCAGTGACCCCGAGCCGGCCCGCATTGTTTTAAGTGGAGGCGTAACCCTAGAGTGCGTCTCCTACATGTTCTCTTATTCGAAACGTTTTTTTCCTTTCCTTTTTATGTTTTATTAAAAAAAACAAAAGTTTGACTAAACTTTGACTAGATATATCTTTTAGAATAAAACTCCAAATGAGTTCATTCTTTCTCCTACCTCTCTCAAATTTCACCTAGTTTATTTTAAGATTTATTTCAAAAATAATTAGGAAAACTTTTTGTACTGTTTTTAAAGTTTGTGTTAATTTGAATATTTTCAAAAATAGGATTTTGAAAAAGAAGGCAACTTTCAAAATGCAACCCCCACTTGCACACTCTTGAAGGCAAGCATTCTGAACCCTAGCATAATATTTTTATGTGTTGTACGGAGAACTCGTTATTTTATGTGGTGATACGATCATACGCATGAGTGCATATTGAAGATTCTTTGCTGTTGGAAATGGACATGCTTGTGATAGTAATCATCCTCGTATGCCTTTCATGACTACCGGAAGGAAGCCGGAAAAGTCTCTGTCTTGGGTAGACACGAGCTTGTCTCTAGTTCCTCGTCGAGACGAGTGTGTCCGGCATGGCATGAGGAGGTATGATGAGTGGTGATTCTGTCTGTTGATTGAAATATATTTGTTATACTAATCATGTAGGGAATACTTAAACCTCCTGAGTTGACCGTAGATCGAGTCTTGTTCCAGTAACCCCCATACTTGTTTCGTACTACCACTTGTCCCTGCCGCAGGTAGGGTATGGTTCAGTAAGTTGTCAACCCCTTCCTAGCACACACCGTACAGAGAGGCCATGGTGGAAGATACCGGATGCATCCGGTAGGCATGCCACCTGGTCCGGGGGCATGGGTGTTTCCGGTTCGGACTGAGAGGGGGGCACCCCTTAGTAGCGCGCGGTATAAATTTTATCCCATGTTAATCGAGGTTGTAGCCTCCCCACTTAGAGTTTTGCTTGACAAGTGTCGTGGGTGATCCTAGACACCGGTAAGTTAAGCTGGTGTGTGCGGGTCAGCTGTGTTTTCAATTAATAGACCGTAGACGGAATTAGTCCCCATGGACTAAAGGAATCCGTTACTCGTGGGTAAAGAGTACACCCTCTGCAGAGATTATATTATTTGAATTATTGAGTATACCTGGGACGGTTCTACCTCTTGGATATTCACTGTGATTATTTTCTTATAAGCCCTTTACGTGGTGTCGCTGAGACGCCCGACTATGGCATGCTTGTTATTTATTTACTTTGTAAGCCCTTTATGTGGTGTCGCACAGACGCCCGACT
Organism: Triticum dicoccoides; assembly: GCF_002162155.2. Taxonomy (NCBI): domain Eukaryota; kingdom Viridiplantae; phylum Streptophyta; class Magnoliopsida; order Poales; family Poaceae; genus Triticum; species Triticum dicoccoides. The sequence continues at coordinate 143,750,326 of NC_041383.1, read as the reverse complement.
GTGGCATGCTTGTTATTTATTTACTTTGTAAGCCCTTTATGTGGTGTCGCACAGACGCCCGACTGTGGCATGGTTGTAACTTATTTCACCTATAAGCCCTTTATGTGGTGTCGCTCAGACACCCGACTGAGGCATGCTTTATATTATTGTCCTTTCGAGGCGTCGCTTCAGATTACCCGATTGGTGCATTCTATTGTTATTCTCTGATAGAATATTCATGTTTTATATGATCAACCTGCTTGCATGCATCATGGATTTTATTTTATGACTGACGTTGTGATAATAGAATATTTCAGAGCATGATTATCATTTGTTATGTTATACCTGTGTTCATAATGTTTGTGAGTACATTCAAAGTACTCACTGGCTTGTCCCTGGCTATTGTCTTGGCCAGATTTCTTGCATGGAGAGGAGCATTGCGACGATAGCCCCGAAGCCAAAGCAATGGTGATAGCAGCCTCGCGAAGATAGGAGTTATCTAGGTCAGCTGCTCCTATGGGAGATGGAGTCCCATAGACACTGATGATCCACAAACCGCTTCCGCCATCAACCACTAGAAACCATTTGTTGTACTCATAGGCCAGAATGGTCTTGTACTACTCATTATGTACCTTGCTTGGAGTTTCTGTATCAAGTTGGTGCCTCATCAGCTTACAGTAATCCTGGGGCTGGTGATCATAAGGGCCATTTTCTGGGAAATTGATATCCCGAAAATCCAGTCCTGACATAACAATAGTCCGGACCCGGCCACAACGCCAGACACCAAACACTCTGACGTAATTGGAGGCTCTGCCACTGAAATAACACCTTCAGCCCACGTGAGTATGTCTGCAATCGCCCCGTGGACAGAACCCTTCTTGACCTACCTAACTAGGCAGGAACTACCTGAGGACCCAAGCGAGGCATGTTGCATTGTGCGACGGTCTAAAGCCTACAAGGTCCACGAGGGAGAGCTATATAAGAAAAGCGCTACCGGCGTTCTTCAAAGGTGCATCTCCAAAGAGGTAGGACGGCAACTTTTGGCAAAAATTCATGCTGGACTTGGCGGCCACCACGCCGCAGCTCGGGCCCTTGTAAGGAAGGCCTTCCGTATAGGTTTCTACTGGCCAACAGCCCGGGCAGACGCACAGGACCTCGTTCAATGTTGCGTCGGTTGCCAGCTTTTCGCAAACCAAAGCCATATGCCACCTATCGCTCTCCAAACAATCCCCATTACTTGGCCTTTTACGGTCTGGGGGCTTGATATGGTTGGACCCCTTAAAGGGGGAAGCCATAAGAAAAAATACCTATTGGTCATGGTGGACAAATTCACCAAATGGATAGAAGCCAAACCAGTTAAAACGACTGAATCCGGACCAGTGATAGACTTTATATCTGGGGTTGTACACCGTTATGGCTTTCCCCATAGCATCATCACCGATAACGACTCGAACTTTACAGCCGACGAGGTAAAACTTTGGTGCAGCAACATGGGCATCAAGCTCGATTATGCTTCTATCTATCACCCACAAACTAACGGTCAAGTCGAGCATGCAAATGGTCTTATCATGAGCGGCATTAAAACCAGATTAGTGCGATCCTTGAAGGAATCTAATATGCACTTGGTAGAGGAGCTCGACTCCGTACTATGGGGGCTGTGGACCACGCCGAATCGCACTACCGGATACACACCGATTTTTATGGTGTACGGCGCAGAGACGGTCCTGTCCTGCGACATAATTCATGACTCACCTCGAGTGCGCATGTACGAAGATAAAGAAGCTGAGCTTGATTGGCAGGACAGTTTGGACGCCCTGGAGGAGGAGAGAGACGTGGCAAAAGCTAGTTCCACATTCTTTCAGCAACAGGCTCGAAGGTATAAAAGCAGAGAAGGACGGGCCAAAACTTATAACATTGGCGAACTCATTCTACGCCTCCTGGAGAAGAAAAAGAACAAGCACAAGCCCAAATGGGAAGTTCCCTTCATTATCGACCAAGTTCTGACCGGTGGAGTGTACCGTCTGCGGGATGCATCGGACAATCGACTCGAGCCAAACCCATGGAACGCAGCCAGACTCCGAAGGTTCTACGCCTAGTGCCGGACTCTATGTCCGTCTCTTTACCTCCGTCAATTTTTTATATATATCTGTTATCTGTCTGTTCTTTCTTCCCTTTTTCTTCAAATCCTTAAAAGGCTAAAATGTATCTTAACTACACAATCTTGACGCGCTAGCCATGCACATTATACCTGGGGGCTTCTTATACAGAACCTTAATATAGCTATTTTCAGGGCTCTATGACCCACACATGTGTTATTCTTCCACATGTACCTTTTTTCGCCATTATATCCATTGATATGACTTAAGTTTTGGCCAAGCTAGGTTGTCTGGCTCTTGTGTTTATGCCCTACATTCCAGTCAATTCGCCTAGGGCATAAGGGAAGCACCTCTGCGATTGTGACTGCCGGGTCAGCCGGATGTGTAGCTCAGACTGGGTGAAGCCGAAAGCTAGTGTTCTTAAGGGAATATTCAGTCGGTGAACAAAAGATGAACTTTATTTATTTACATGCCCCCAGATGTTTATATCATGCATCTCTTTTCGTCGCTCGGACATGCACATTAAGGCATGTGTACCCAGGGAAAGGAACCCTAGACGGAACTATTCTCCCTGGAAGATGTTTCTTACTATCCATGTAATATAACATAGCTAGTTGGGTACTTGTCTGTTCAAGCACTAATGACCCCTACGCCTGGTTTCCACACGTACCCTGGTTTTTACATAACTAAGCGGGTATTCGGATACACTCCGGACTATCGGGTCCAGAGGTTGAAACGAAAAGGTCTACCATGACATATGATTTACAATCCGGCTAGAGACAATATATGTCACTTGAAGTACATAGTTACTTAGACTGACTAAATTCTTCTTCTATACCATCCAACAGGCTGTCTAGCCTACAGGTCCGACCTCAGCCATGTGGTTCGGGTCAGCCTTGGTGTATCGCGTCTTCACCATGGCCCAGGCTTCCCTTGCACCTTGTCTACAGGCTGATATCTTACATAATCGGAAGCGCCGCCACGCTCCCTTGAGCTTCTCTGCAAGCTCCACCATGCCTCCTGGCAGGGAGGCGGATGGCCACAAGGCTTGGGCAATGCCCTGCATCACCTGCCGAACTTGTTTGCGCAGTTGTGAGAGCTCTGGCAGAAGATGATCCGCAGACACGGGCATCTCCTCCGCGTGACGACCCATAAGCATACCTGCAGATATAACTCTGTTAATAGGTTTCCTCGCCGAACGCTTTAAAAGTTCGTTCAAGCACTTACTGAAAATGCCACGTCAAAGCCTCTAATTATCCTTTACGGAGTCAGCAAGCTGGTCCCAAACATCTTTCAGTTCAATGCCCAGTCGGGTATTGGCATCTTGGAGATTGTTTTTCTCCCGAATAGCCTGCTTAAGCACGCGGTCGCCAGCCTTTAACTGTCGTTTATCATATGGCTCATTCCCTTGCTCGACCTCCGGATTCACTCCGGGATCATCTGCAGAATCTATTGTCAGATTTGCATGCATACCGCATACTAAACGGTACATATCATTCTTTTTGATAGAAACAAGTGTTACCCAATGGGGCCTTGTTGGAATCCTTCATTGCGGCAACCGCGGCCCGTAGCTAGGCTTTGCACTCCTCCAGCTCTTGAGACAACTGGGTATTCTTCTCCGTAAGAGCCTACGCAAATAATGATCCTTAAATCAGTTGCATCAACTGTTTCAAGTCTCAGGGGCTACTAATATACATAATTATTAGATTTTCTTACCCGTATATCCTTTACATACTGGTCCATGGCTTTGGCAAGTCCATTTTGAGCAGCTCGGATGTACGCGTCTCCTTAGTTAAAGGCAACGAACGCCTCTTGGGAGGAACAAGCATCGCGGAGTACGGCTCGTTGACGCTTGTGATTCATGGCACTCTCCACTTCCAAATTCGTAGCAGACAGCCTATCCGCATCCTCTGTAGGAGGAACATTTGGTGTTTGCTCCATGTCAGTGTCCGCCTTAAGGTCCGGCTCTGGAGCCCGACTGGTGGACGCGTGGCCGGCAACCTCTCCGGTTATAGTCCGGCGGGCGTTTTTCCTACTAGGAAACATGGATGTTATTATATTTTTAAAAACGACAACCACGGAGCGGGGTTCTTTTTCATACCTCTGCGACGGCGTCTCCGTCCTGACCGCCTTCCTTTTAAGCCTACCCGGCTTCAGTGCCCCTGTTGGTGAGTCACTGCGGGTTCAGCATGGCGTCCTGATGGCCTTCCTTGTAAGACACCATATGTGTGCGGTAGGCGAAGTGCAGAAAAAGGGATCCTTCTCAGAAGTTGGGACTCCGGTTTTACTTACATGCGATGCAGGGAGCAGTCCAGGATAATCGGCTATGATGGCCACCATGGCATCGTCGTAGCTTAACTGATAGAACGTCTTGTCGATAAGCTCCACGAATATGTCCGAATCTTCGTCGAGTCCGGGGTCGAGGGCCCGGTCAGGGTCATCTGGCTGTGGAAACGGGCTGTTGACCTCCCTCACAGCTTTTCGCAGTTCCTGAGATAGAAGTGTAAATATTTATGATGAAGAATGCGGAAAGATCTAGAGAAAAAGGTAGCAGCTCACCCAGCTGGGAGGGTTGTACATGGAGAATCCGTCCCGTGGCTTAATGTGGATGAACTCCTCTTCCTCCCCCTTGTACAAATCAGACAGTATTTTTGCAAGGGCAGCGGCGGAGTCTAGACCTTTACGGCCGCATCGGGTTGCATCGTCTTCTCCATTGAAGTGCCACATGGGTTTTCCCCGATATTGAAGTGGCTGCACCCCCCGCATTATGCATATTGACATAACCTCGACTATTGTCAGCCCCGACTTAGCCAACACCTTTAGCCTACCCATCAAGTAAAGGACCTCTGTGTTATCTTCCTCCTGAGGTCTCCAAGGGTGCCAGCTGTGGCGTTTCTTCAAAGGGGCATTATCAAACTCAGGAAGGCCCATCCGAATAGGGTCCGGAAGGAGGACGTCCTCCATATAAAACCACTCCGAAGGCCAGTCTTCGGATGTCTTCTTCGGGGTACCAAACAAGTATCCGGTCCCGGTGATGCGCCATATTTCGGCTCCGCCCACTTGATATATTGACCCCTCCTGTGTATGGGGTACGAGGCAGAATAGCCTCTTTCATAGCTCGAAATGAGCTTCGCAGCCTAGAAACAGTTCGCAAAGGGCGACATAGCCGGTGATGTGTAATATGGAGGCGGGAGTAAAGTTATGCAGCTGGAGGCCATAGAACTCCAGGAGCCCGCGGAGGAACGGATGGATTGGAAATCTGAGTCCCCTCAATAAGTAAGGGACAAGGCATACCCGCTCCCCCTGGATGGGTTGTGAAAACTCTCGCTTGCTTCCCGCCATTATAGGTGGCTAGTCCGGCTCGGACGGGGACCATATACGCAGGAGGGAGAAACCCCTGGGTTTTTAATTGCACTAATTGGCTGTGGGGGACGGAACACTTCTCCCAGTTGCCTGGCTTAGAGCTACAGGATCGAGAGGAGGAGCTGCGATGGCCGGCCAAGATGGAATGGATTTTTTCGGGCGCGCTCCAACGGATACTCGCGGTGGGAGGATGGTGTGATCTGGATCTGAAGATCCCAGTCCCTTTAAATAGGCGATTTACTTACATGGTTAGGGTGGCAAATGTAAAAATGCCCCGACTTCTCGCATTCACTTGACACGTGGAGGATAGCCATTATTAGGCGTAGAAGCCAAGGAGTGCAACATTCATGGGAAGCCGGACACTACTCGACAGGTACTCGAAATTTGGAGAAGAACCCACCTTGCAATGCCGAAGACAATCTGCGCGCCGGACTCATCGTCATTGAAGCGTGGTTCGGGAGTTACTGAGGGAGTCCTGGATTAGGGGGTCCTCGGACAGCCGTACTATATCCTTTGGCCGGACTATTGGACTATGAAGACACAAGATTGAAGACTCTGTCCCGTGTCCGGATGGGACTCTCCTTGGCGTGGAAGGCTAGCTTGGCAATACGGATATGTAGATCTCCTCCTTTGTAACCGACTCTGTGTAACCCTAGCCCCCTCCGGTGTCTATATAAACCAGAGGGTTTATTCCATAGGACAACAACAATCATACCATAGGCTAGCTTCTAGGGTTTAGCCTATACGTTCTCATGGTAGATCAACTCTTGTAATACTCATATCATCAAGATCAATCAAGCAGGAACTAGGGTAGTACCTCCATCGAGAGGGCCCGAACCTTGGTAACCATCGTGTCCCCCGCCTCCTGTTACCATCCGCCTTAGACGCACTATTCGGGACCCCCTACCCGAGATCCGCCGCTTTTGACACCGACAGGTCCCCCAACACTTCATTTATTTCTCTGTTGCTCATGGTCAGCGCCTGGTTATGTACAAGGGGTTACATGAAACTGTGGCAAGGCTTGTACAAAAGGGTGGTTGTCGCGTAGGGCCCCACAGCCACGTTTTATGGGTAGAACTTGCGGAGATGCTCAATATTCCATGAGTTTTGCAATTGAATGCCATCACCGGTCTCTAGACGGATTACTCCAGGTCTGGTGACTCGAACTACCTAGTAAGGGCCTTCCCACTTTGGCGTCAACTTGTTTGTACCCTTGGCGGACTGTACGCGCCTAAGGACAAGGTCGCCTTCCTCAAAACACCGGTGATGAACCCTGCAGCTGTGATAGTGACGCAGGGCTTGCTGATAGCGTGCAGCAGCACGCATAGCAGCCCGGAGATGGTTCTCCTCGAGAAGCACAGCGTCGTCACCCCGGTGTTGATCCTGTGATACTTCATCATAGGCAAGGACTCGAGGCGACCCATAAATGAGTTCCCTGGGGATAACTTCTTCTGCCCCATAAACTAGGGAGAAGGGAGTCTATCTGGTAGCTCGATTTGGTGTTGTTTTGAGGGACCAGAGAACTACCGGCAGCTCATCCATCCATCGCCTGCCGCACTTCAGCAGCGTATCAAATGTTCTTGTCTTGAGTTCTCGCAACACTTCAGCGTTCGCCCTCTCAGCTTATCCATTGCTTCCAAGGGCATGAACGCATTGCATGAAGGCCGGCTCGTGAACTGGGTGTCGTTGTCGGGGATGATCCGGACAAGGACCCTGAAGTGGCACATCAATCCTTTCAACTTGATAGCTGACTGAGTAGTCACCTTTCTCATGGAATCTACTTTTGCCACTTTGTAAACTTGTCGACGGCAATGAACAAGAATTCAAAGCCCCCAGTAGCTCGGGGGAAAGGGCCAAGGATATCGAGCCCGCAAACCGAAAACGGCCATGACAAAGGAATTGTCTAAAGAGCTTGTGCAGGCAGATGGATGTTCTTGGAATGGAACTGGCAGGCTTCACACTTGGTGACTAGCTCGACAGCATCTTGGAGGGTTATTGGCCAATAGAATCCTTGTCATGATGCTTTCCCAACTAATGCCCTTGATCCAATGTGGGAGCCACACATGCCTTTGTGTATTTCTGCCAGCAGTTCCTTTCCTTCTTCTTAGCAGATGCACTTCAATTTCACACCATTGGGCCTTCTTCTGTACAGAGTGTCATCGACAAACTGATACATACTGGCCCTTCGGGGGTACTCTTTTAGCTTCCTCTTGCTCTTCAGGAAGTTCTCCGGTTTGGAGGAAATATGCCCTACAGGCAATAATAGAGTTGTTATTTATATTTCCTTATATCATGATAAATGTTTATTATTCATGCTAGAATTGTATTAACCGAAAACTTAGTACATGTGTGAATATATAGACAAAACTAAGTGTCCCTAGTATGCCTCTACTTGACTAGCTAGTTAATCAAAGATGGTTAAGTTTCCTAACCATAGACATGTGTTGTCATTTGATGAACGGGATCACATCATTAGAGAATGATGTGATGGACAAGACCCATCCGTTAGCTTAGCATAAATGATCGTTTAGTTTTATTGCTATTGCTTTCTTCATGACTTATACATGTTCCTCTGACTATGAGATTATGCAACTCCCGAATACCGGACAAACACCTTGTGTGCTATCAAACGTCACAACGTAACTGGGTGATTATAAAGATGCTCTACAGGTGTCTTCGAAGGTGTTTGTTGAGTTGGCATAGATCAATATTAGGATTTGTCACTTTGTGTATCGGAGAGGTATCTCTAGGCCCTCTCGGTAATGCACATCACTATAACCTTGCAAGCAATGTGACTAATGAGTTAGTTGTAGGATGATGCATTACGGAATGAGTAAAGAGACTTGCTGGTAACGAGATTGAACTAGGTATGGTGATACCGATGATTGAATCTCAGGCAAGTAACATACCGATGACAAAGGGAACAATGTATGTTGTTATGCGGTTTGACCGATAAAGATCTTCGTAGAATATGTAGGAGCCAATATGAGCATCCAGGTTCCGCTATTGTTTATTGACCGGAGATGTGTCTCGGTCATGTCTACATAGTTCTCGAACCCGTAGGGTTCGCACGCTTAACATTTGATGACTGTATTATGAGTTATGTGATTTGATTACCGTAGTTTGTGCAGAGTCCGAGATGAGATCACGGACATGATGAGGAGTCTCGAAATGGTCGATAGGTAAAGAATCATATATTGGAAGGCTATATTTGGACATCGGAAAGGTTCTGAGTGATTCGGGTATTTTTCGGAGTACCGGGGAGTTACGGGAATTCACCGTGAGAAGTAATGGGCCTTATTGGTCTTTTGTGGAGGGAGGAGAGAAGGGCAAAGAGGTGGCCCGTGCCTCCCCCCTGCCCAAACCGAATTGGACAAGGGGTGGGGGCACAACCCCCCTTTTTCCTTCTCCCTCTCCCTCTCTTTCCTTCTCTCCTACTTCGAATAGGAAAGGGAATCCTACTAGGACTTGGGAGTACTAGTAGGACTCCCTATTGCGGCCGCCTCCTCCCTCCCTCCTTTATATACGTTGGAGGGGGAAACCCCAAAGGCACACCAAAGTTTCTCTTAGCCGTGTGCGATGCCCCCCTCCACAGTAACACACCTTGGTCATATCATCATAGTGCTTAAGCGAAGCCCTGCGCCGATAACTTCATCATCACCGTCGCCATGCCGTCGTGCTGATAGAACTCTCCCTCGGCCTCAACTGGATCAAGAGCTCGAGGGATGTCATCGAGCTGAACATGTGCTGAATGCGTAGGTGTCGTACATTCGGTACTTAGATCGGTTGGATCGCAAAGACGTTCGACTACAGCAACTGCGTTACTTAACGCTTCCGCCTTTGTTCTACGAGGGTACGTGGACACACTCTCCTCGCTCGTTCGTAATAGATCTTGCGTGATCGTAGGCAAAATTTTGCAATAATGCGTTCCCCAACATTGGCATCTGAGCCAGGTTTATGCATAAAGGTTATATGCACGAGTAGAACACAAATAGTTGTGGGTGATAATAGTCATACTGCTTACCAGCATGTCATACTTTGATTCACCGGTATTGATGGATGAAGCGGCCTAGAGCGACATTACATGACCGCGTTCATCAGACTGGTTCTACCGCTATGCTTCGCATACAGGTGGCTAGTGGGTGTCTGTTTCTCCAACTTTAGTTGTATCGAGTTTGAGTACGCCCGGTCCTTGTTGAAGGTTAAAACAGCACACTTGACGAAAAAACGTTATGGTTTTGATGCGTAGGTACGAACGGTTCTTGCTAAGCCCGTAGCAGCCACGTAAAACTTGCAACAACAAAGTAGAGGACGTCTAACTTGTTTTTGTAGGGCTTGTTGTGATGTGATATGGTCAAGACGTGATGATATATAAATTGTTATATGAGATGATCATGTTTTGTAGAAGTTATCGGCAACTGGCAGGAGCCTTATGGTTGTCGCTTTATTGTATGAAATGCAATCACCATGTAATTGCTTTAATTTATCAGTAAGCGGTAGCGATAGTCATAGAAGCAATAGTTGGCAAGACGACAACGATGTTTCGATGGAGATCAGGGTGTCAAGCCGGTGATGATGGTGATCATGACGGTTCTTTGGAGATGGAGATCAAAGGCACAAGATGATGATGGCCATATCATATCACTTATATTGATTGCATGTGATGTTTTTCCTTTATGCATCTTATTTTTCTTAGTACGGCGGTAGCATCATAAGATGATCTATCACTAAATTTCAAGGTACAACTGTTCTCCCTGAGTATGCACCGTTGTGATAGTTCGTCGTGCAGAGACACCACATCATGATCGGGTGTGATAAGCTCTACGTTCACATACAACGGGTGCAAGCCAATTTTGCACACGCATGATACTTGGGTTAAACTTGACGAGCCTAGCATATGCAGATATGGCTCGGAACACTAAGACCGAAAGGTCGAGCGTGAATCATATAGTAGATATGATCAACATAGTGATGTTCACCGTTGAAAACTACTCCATCTCACGTGATGATCGGACATGGTTTAGTTGATTTGGATCACTTGATCACTTAGATGACTAGAGGGATGTCTATCTAAGTGGGAGGTCTTAAGTAATATGATTAATTGAACTTTAATTTATCATGAACTTAGTCCTGGTAGTATTTGCATAACAATGTTGTGTCGGGGAACGTAGTGATACGTCGTTTTTGCATCATGCTTTTATATCGATATTTATTGCATTATGGACTGTTATTACACATTATGTCACAATACTTATGCCTATTCTCTCTTATTTTACAAGGTTTACATAAGGAGGGAGAATGCCGGCAGCTGGAATTCTGGGCTGGAAAAGGAGCAAATATTGGAGACCTATTCTGCACAACTCCAAAAGTCCTGAAACTCCACGAAAGTTATTTTTGGAAATAAAAAAAAATATTGAGTGGAAGAAATACCATAGGGGGCCCACACCCTGGCCACAAGGGTGGGGGTGCTCCCTACTCCCCCTGGGCGCTCCCCCCTGCCTCGTCGGCCCCTTGTTGGGTTCTGCTATATGAAGTCTTTCGTCCAAAGAAAAATCATAAGCAAGCTTTCGGGACGAGACTCCGCCGCCACGAGGAGGAACCTTGGCGGAACCAATCTAGGGTTCCGGCCGAGCTGTTCTGCCGGGGACACTTCCATCCGGGAGCGGGAAATCATCACCATCGTCATCACCAACACTGCTCTCATCAGGAGAGGGCAATCTCCATCAACATCTTCACCAGCACCATCTCCTGTCAAACTCTAGTTCATCTCTTGTATCCAATTCTTGTCTCCAAGTCTGGGATTGGTACCTGTAGGTTGCTAGTAGTGTTGATTACTCTTTGTAGTTGATGCTAGTTGGTTTATTTGCTGGAAGATCATATGTTCAGATCCTTTATGCATATAGCGCACATGTCCGTGCGTTGCAACGGGATAATAAAGAGTACATGCCTCTAGCTCAATATAAGAATGGATAAAGACCCCCACATGTCCGTATTCTCTAGTTCAACATGGTGCCCTTTAATTAGAGCCAAACCAATATATTCTCTTTTATCGGCACGCGCCAGAATTTCTTTTAGTTATAATTAACCACCATATTCTCTTTTATTGGCACATGAAAGCTACCACCGTCAATAATTTATGGTCTCCATTGTTATGAACAATTCGACTTAGCTCAATGTCCAGATGCGGAGCATGCCCAATATGTGAGTAATCAAACTCATGACCTCAAAGACCCGACCACATGTTGCTAGCCACTCAAACGAACACGTCCTGCTAACCAATGCTCAATGTGAATATTTAAGAATATAGGACAACATCAAATTCGAAACATTTCTTCATTTTTTTAACCTTTCCAAAAAATCATAATGAGGAACTACAAAATATACTTGGCAATGTGAACAACTTTCCAAATTACAAATAGTTTGTTTTTAAATTCCATACATTAAAAAAACAAAAAAAATAGTTGAACGGAACATTTTTTGGAAATTCATAAACATTTCTTAAAAGGATGAACCTTTTATAAATATACGAACACTTTTTGAATTTGTGATTTTCTAAGAAAATAGGAACATTTAAAGGAATTTAGAAAAATTATTTTTAATGCAAAAATATTTACAATTTTTGAAGTTATCACTAAAACAAGAATATTTTTCAAATTTGTAGCATTTTTTAAATGCATGTTTAATATCTTGAACAAATATGGGAAAAGCCAAACAATTTTTTAAAAAATGGGAATATTTTTTAAAATATTGAATAAAAAATATCAGAATGATAAAAGATTTAAAATTGCAAGCATTTTTGAAATAGGAGTACTTGGCAACATGATTTTTTTCCAAATTACGAACAATTTTTTTTAAATTCCACTCATTTTTTGGAATAGCAAGAACAAAAATTTGAATAGAACATTTCTAGAAATTCACATATACTTCTTTAATAAAACACGAATAATTTTGAAGTTGTTAACAATTTTTTAAATGGGAACATGTTTTCAAAAATCATATTTTTTTTTGAAAATGTGTTCCTGTAATATAAATATTATTTTCAACTTTCAAACATATCGCTAGAAGAAGAATATTTTCGAATTTGGAACATTTATTAAAATCTTGAACAATAATGATAAATTTTTAAAAATGTTGAACATATTCTAGATAGACAAAAAGTAAAATTCCAAAAAAAAATTAAAATAGGAAAATATTTTTGCAGTTCGTTACTTTTTAGAAAAATTGATAAAAAATTAAAATTCTAAACATTTTTTAATTTTGAATTTCAGAGAAAAAAAAGAAAAATAGACATGTAATGCGAAAAATAAAAAAGAAATAGGAAACAAAAAGAGAAGGAAATAGAAAAAGAAAAATATAAAGATAAACATAAACATTACACGGAAAAGATGGGCGGGCCCTGTCTTGGGCCTCCTGTCCGTAGCTTGAACTATTTGCCGCACTTTGAGAGAAAATAAGATATTTTATTGCTGCATAGGCAGGAAAAATGGGCTGACCTTACTGGGCCATAGCACACGCGGCCCATGTATGAAATTCGGGACCGATCGTTTTTCCTTGGTAACAAATGCACGTACAAAAGTTTAGTACCGCCCCGGATAGAAAAAAAATCTTTTAGCGGTGAACGGATGAAAAAATCGAAGAAACGCACCTTTCTTTATTAGTAGGTATAGATTAATACTCCTCTGATTATGAACATGAATATGCTTTGTGAGTAGTTACGCTTGTTCCTGAGGACATGGGAGAAGTCTTGCTATTAGTAGTCATGTGAATTTGGTATTCGTTCGATATTTTGATGAGATGTATGTTGTCTCTCCTCTAGTGGTGTTATGTGAATGTCGACTACATGACACTTCACCATTATTTGGGCCTAGAGGAAGGCATTGGGAAGTAATAAGTAGATGATGGGTTGCTAGAGTGATAGAAGCTTAAACCCTAGTTTATGCGTTGCTTCGTAAGGGGCTGATTTGGATCCACATGTTTCATGCTATGGTTAGGCTTACCTTAATACTTCTTTTGTAGTTGCAGATGCTTGCAATAGGGGTTAATCATAAGTGGGATGCTTGTCCAAGTAAGGGCAGCGCCCAAGCACCGGTCCACCCACATATCAAATTGTCAATGTACTGAACGCGAATCATATGAATGTGATGAAAAATAGCTTGACGATAATTCCCATGTGTCCTCGGGAGTGCTTTTCCTTATATAAGAGTTTGTCCAGGCTTGTCCTTTGCTACAAAAAGGATTGGGCCACCTTGCTGCACTTTATTTACTTTTCTTAGTTGTTGCTCGTTACAAATTACCCTATCACAAAACTATCTGTTACCTATTATTTCAGTGCTTGTAGAGAATATCTTGCTGAAAACCACTTATCATTTCCTTCTGCTCCTCGTTGGGTTCGACACTCTTACTTATCGAAAGGACTACGATAGATCCCCTATACTTGTGGGTCATCAAGACTCTTTTCTGGCGTCGTTGCCGGGGAGTGAAGCGCCTTTGGTAGGTGGAATTTGGTAAGGAAAAATTTATATAGTGTGCTGAAATTTACTGTCACTTGTTACTATGGAAAGTAATCCTCTGAGGGGCTTGTTCGCGGTATCTTCACACCGACCAGTAGAGCAAAGGGTTGCTCCTCAACCTACTGAACCTACTGAAAATGAAAATCAAAATGTCTACTTTGAGATTCCTTCGTGTATGTTGGAAAAACTACTAGCTAATCCTTTTGCAGGAGATGGAACAATGCATCCTGATGAGCACCTAATATATGTGGATGAAGTTTGTGGATTATTTAAGCTTGCAGGTGTGCATGATGATGTTATTAAGAAGAAGGTCTGCCCTTTATCTTTGAAGGGATATGCATTGACATGGTACAGGCTATGTGATGATATGGGATCATGGAACTACAAACGATTGAAATTGGAATTTCATCAGAAGTTTTATCCTATGCATCTTGTTCATCGTGATCACAATTATATATATAATTTTTGGCCTCGCGAAGGAGAAAGCATCGCTCAAGCTTGGGGGAGGCTTAAATCAATGTTATATTCATGCCCCAATCATGAGCTCCCAAGAGAAATAATTATTCAAAAAATTTATGCTCGGCTTTCTGATAACAATCGCACCATGCTGGATACTTCTTGTGTTGGCTCTTTTATGATGAAGACTATTGAATTCAAATGGGATTTATTGGAAAGAATTAAACGCAACTCTGAAGATTGGGACCTCGACGAAGGTAAGGAGTCAGGTATGACACCTAAGTTTGATTGTGTCAAATATTTTATGGATACCGATGTTTTCCGTAAATTTAGCACTAAATATGGACTTGACTCTGAGATAGTAGCTTCCTTCTGTGAATCTTTTGCTACTCATGTTGATCTCCCTAAAGAGAAGTGGTTTAAATAACATCCTCCCATAGAAGTAAAAGTAGCTGCACCTATTAAAGTTCAAGAAAAGACTATCACTTATAATGATCCTATTGTTCCTACTGCTTATGTTGAGAAACCACATTTTCCTATTAGGATAAAAAGATCATGCTAAAGCTTCAACTATGGTTCGTAAAGGAAGTATTAGAACTTATACACCTCCTGAGCAAGTTAAAGTTGAACCTAATATTGCTATTGTTAAAGATCTCTTGTCTAATAATATTGATGGGCATGTTATTCATTTCTGTGATGAAACTGTCAGACTTGCCAAACCTTGTGCTAAAGATAAAAATAGACTTGTGGTAGGCATGTCTGTTATTTCTGTTAAAATAGGAGATCATTGTTATCATGGCTTATGTGATATGGTTGCCATTGCTAGTAGTATACCTCATGACTTATACGAAGAAATTATGCATGATATTGCACCTGCTGAAATAGAATATATTTATGTTACCATTAAGCTTGCCAATAGAGATACAATTTCACCAATTGGGATTGTTAGAGATGTTGAAGTCTTGTGTGGAAAAACTAAATATCCTGCTGATTTTCTCGTTCTTGGTTCCCCACAAGATAGCTTTTGTCCCATTATATTTGGTAGACCCTTCTTGAATACTGTTAATGCTAGGATAGACTGTGAAAAGAATGTTGTTACCATCGGTCTGGATGATATGTCTCATGAGTTTAATTTCTCTAAATTTAGTAGACAACATCGTGAAGAGGAATTGCCTAGTAAGGATGAAATTATTGGTCTTGCTTCTATTGCTGTACCTCCTAATGATCCTTTAGAACAATATTTTCTTGACCATGAAAATGATATGTATATGAATGAAGGAAGGGAAATAGATGAAGTATTCTTTAAACATGAACCTATCCTGAAACACAATTTGCCTGTTGAAATCCTAGGGGATCCCCCTCCACCCAAGGGTGATCCCGTGTTTGAGCTCAAACCGTTACCCGATACTCTTAAATATGCTTATCTTGATGAGAAAAAGATATATCCTGTTATTATTAGTGCTAACCTTTCAGAGCATGAAGAAGAGAGATTATTGAAAACTCTGAAGAAGCACCACATTGCTATTGGATATACTCTTGATGATCTTAAGGGCATTTGTCCCACTCTATGCCAACACAAAATAAATTTGGAGAAAGATGCCAAACCAGTTCGTGATCACCAACGACGGCTGAATCCTAAGATGAAAGAAGTGGTAAGAAAGGAAATACTAAAGCTTCTTGAGGCATGTATTTTTTATCCCATTGCTGATAGTCAGTGGGTAAGTTCCGTCCATTGTGTCCCTAAAAAGGGAGGTATTACCGTCGTTCCTAATGACAAAGAAGAATTGATCCCGCAAAGAATTATTACAGGTTATATGATGGCAATTGATTTCCGCAAATTAAATAAAGCTACTAAAAAAGATAATTACCCCTTACCTTTTATTGATCAAATGCTAGAAAGATTATCCAAACATACACATTTTTGCTTTCTAGACGGTTATTCTGGTTTCCCTCAAATACCTGTGTCAGCTGATGATCGATCTAAGACCACTTTTACTTGCCCTTTCGGTACTTTTGCTTATAGACGTATGCCTTTTGGTTTATGTAATGCACCTGCTACCTTTCAAAGATGCATGATGGCTATATTCTCTAACTTTTGTGAAAAGATATGTGAGGTCTTCATGGATGATTTCTCCGTTTATGGATCCTCTTTTGATGATTGCTTGACCAACCTTGATCGAGTTTTGCAGAGTTGTGAAGACACTAACCTTGTCTTGAACTGGGAAAAGTGCCACTTTATGGTTAATGAAGGCATTGTCTTGGGGCATAAAATTTCTAAAAGAGGTATTGAAGTTGATAAAGCTAAAGTTGATGCTATTGAAAATATGCCATGTCCCAAGGACATCAAAGGTATGAGAAGTTTCCTTGGTCATGCCGGTTTTTATAGGAGGTTCATTAAGGACTTCTCCAAAATTTTCTTGGCCTCTGACTAATTTATTACAAAAAGATATACCATTTGTCTTTGATGATGATTGTGTAGAAGCATTTGAAATACTTAAGAAAGCATTGATCTCTGCACCTATTGTTCAGCCACCTGATTGTAATTTACCCTTTGAAATTATGTGCGATGCTAGTGATTATGTTGTAGGTGTTGTTCTAGGGCAAAGAGTTGACAAGAAATTAAATGTTATTCAATATGCTAGTAAAACTCTAGACAATGCCCAGAGAAATTATGCTACTACTAAAAAAGAATTCTTAGCAGTTGTATTTGCATGTGATAAGTTCAGACCGTATATTGTTGATTCTAAGGTAACTATTCACACGGATCATGCTGCTATTAAATATCTTATGGAAAAGAAAGATGCTAAACCTAGACTTATTAGATGGGTTCTCTTGCTACAAGAATTTGATTTTCATATTATTGATAGAAAGGGAGCTGAGAACCCCGTTGCAGACAACTTGTCTAGGTTAGAAAGTTTTCTTGACGACTCACTACCTATTGATGATAGCTTTCCTGATGAACAACTAAATGTCATAAATGCTTCTCGTGCTACGCCATGGTATGCTAATTATGCTACTTACATTGTTGCTAAATTTATACCACCTAGTTTCACATACCAGCAAAAGAAAAAGTTTTTCTATGATTTGAGATATTACTTTTGGGATGACCCACATCTTTATAAAGAAGGAGTAGATGGTGTTATTAGACGTTGTGTACCTGAGCATGAACAGGAATAGATCCTACACAAATGTCACTCCTAAGCTTATGGAGGACACCACGCTGGAGATAGAACTGCACATAAGGTATTGCAATCCGGTTTTTATTGGCCTACTCTCTTCAAGGATGCCCGTAAGTTTGTCTTATATTGTGATGAATGTCAAAGAATTGGTAATTTTAGTAGACGTCAAAAAATGCCTATGAATTATTCACTTGTTATTGAACCATTTGATGTTTGGGGCTTTGATTATATGGGGTCGTTTCCTGCCTCTAATGGGTATACTCATATTTTAGTTGCTGTTGATTACATTACTAAGTGGGTAGAAGCTATTCCAACTAGTAGTGATGATCGTAACACATCTATTAAAATTCTTAAAGAAGTTATTTTTCCGAGGTTTGGAGTCCCTAGATATTTAATGACTGATGGTGGTTCACATTTTATTCATGGTGCTTTCCGTAAAATTCTTTCTAAGTATGATGTTAATCATAGAATTGCATCTCCTTATCACCCACAGTATAGTGGTCAAGTAGAATTGAGTAATAGAGAACTCACATTAATTTTTCAAAAGACTGTTAATAGATCTAGAAAGAATTGGTCCAAGAAACTTGATGATGCATTATGGGCCTATAGAACTGCATATAAAAATCCTATGGATATGTCTCCGTATAAAATGGTTTATGGAAAAGCATGTCACTTACCTCTCGAACTGGAACATAAGGCTTATTGGCCTATTAAAGAGCTCAACTATGATTTCAAACTTGCTGGTGAGAAGAGGATATTTGACATTAGCTCACTTGATGAATGGAGAACCCAAGCCTATGAAAATGCCAAATTGTTTAAAGAAAAAGTTAAAAGATGGCATGAAAAAAGAATACAAAGGCGTGAGTTTAATGTAGGTGATTATGTATTGCTGTACAACTCTTGTTTGAGATTTTTTGCAGGAAAAGTTCTCTCTAAATGGGAAGGTCCTTACGTTATCGAGGAGGTCTATCGTTCTGGTGCCATAAAAATCAACAACTTCGAAGGCACAAATCCGAAGATGGTGAACGGTCAAAGAATCAAACATTATATCAGTAATCCCATAAATGTTGAAACCAATGTTATTGAAACCGTAACCCTGGAGGAATACATAAGGGAAACTTTCCAGAACGTTTCAGACTCCAAAAAGTAATAGGTATGTGGTACGGTAAGTAAACCGACTCCAAAATAGTTCTAATGGCAATTTTTCTCCGTTTTGGAATATTTAGAAAATAGAAAAATAAGAAGCATTCCGGGAAGGACACGAGGGCTCCACGAGGGTGGAGGGCGCGCCCTACCCTACTGGTCGCACCCCCGTGCCTCGTGGGCACCTCGTGCGCTCTCCGGACTCTGTTTTCTTGCATGATGCGTATTTTGGTCGGTAAAAATTCATTATATATACTCACGAAGGTTTTGACTCCTGTATCACGCAAATATCCTCTGTTCTTGTCTCGAGCTGTTTTCTGTCAGGGTTGTCAAGGCCAGGCATCATGTCGCCCCCCTCCTCCAACAATGGTGACAACGATGCTTGGCTAATGAAGATAGAGCTGAAGAGGGAAGAACCCATGGAGATCAACAAGGATGAAGGGATCAAGAAGTCCACGGAGGACGAAGCTCATGAAGACAACCTTCAACTTGATCACAATCTTCTTACCCCAACTGAGATCGAAGCTTTCAAGATGATTGAGTTAGCTCGTATACAAAATAAGTATCTCACACGTGAAAATATTTTGTTGAAGGAGCATATTGTTGCACTCAAGGGCATTATCTGCAAGTTGGAGGACCTCTTACGCTCGATGTGCGACTATCCATCATCACCTCCACCTTCTTCACCAGCAAAGGAGATATAATCACATGGGTATGGGCACTCCCCTTGGCAATTGCCAAGCTTGGGGGAGGTTCCCCCGATATCGTATCACCATCACACTCCTATCTTTACCATTTTTCTTAGTTCGATCCTATTAGTAGTATTTTGATCTAGTAGAATAAAGTTTTAGTATGATCTAGTCTTGAGTTTTGCTTTATGATCTCTCTATGTAATCGAGTCCGTGAGCTATATAATAAAGATTAGGGTTGAGTCAAGGGCTTGATTATTTTGCTATGATCTTGAGTGAATAAAAGAAAAGAGAAAGAGTAAAAAAGAAACAAAGAGATCTTATTGATCCGATGAAGAGTAGTGACTTCACATAGAAAGAGTATGATGATTAAAAATTGTTGAGAGTTGACAAACTTAGTTTTGGTCATCGTTGCAATTAATAAGAAGTAATAAAGAAAGAGAGGTTTCACATACAAATATACTATTGTGGACATCTTTTATGATTGGGGGCAATCATTAAAATATGACATGCTAAAGAATTGATGTTGGACAAGGAAGACAACATAATGGGTTATGTTTTCTTATATCTAAAATAAAGTATATTGTCATGGATCATCCAACATGTTGAGATTGCCTTTCCCCCTCATGCTAGCCAAATTCTTTGCACCAAGTAGAGATACTACTTGTGCTTCCAAAAACCCTTAAACCAGTTTTGCCATGAGAGTCCACCATATCTACCTGTGGATTGAGTAAGTTCCTTCAAGTAAGCTGTCATCGGTGCAAAGCAATAAAAATTGATCTCTAAATATGTGTGATTGATTGGTGTGGAGGAAATAAGCTTTATACGATCTTGTGATGTGGAAGAAATAAAAGCGACAGACTGCATAATAAAGGTCCATATCACAAGTGGCAATATAAAGTGACGTTCTTTCGAATTAAGGTTTTGTGCATCCAACACTGAAAGCGCATGGTAACCTCTGCTTCCCTATGTGAAGGGCCTATCTTTTACTTTTATCTTCTACCTTATGCAAGAGTCGTGGTGATATTCACCTTTCCTTTTTACATTTTATCCTTTGGCAAGCCCAGTGTGTTGGAAAGATCCTGATATATATATCTAATTGGATGTAAGTTAGCATGAGCTATTATTGTTGACATTACCCTTGAGGTAAAAGGTTGGGAGCCGAAACTATAAGCCCCTATCTTTCTCTCTGTCCGATTAAAACTCTGTAACCACAAGTATTGCGTGAGTGTTAGCAATTATGAAAGACTAAATGATAGTTGAGTATGCGGACTTGCTAAAAAGCTCTGACATAGACTCTTTCTGATGTTATGATAAATTGCAATTGCTTCAATGACTGAGATTATAGTTTGTTGGTTCTCAAGAAAGTTTCTGATTCATACTTTGTATTGTGAATAGATTATTACTTGAGCATAAGAAATCATATGACAATATCCATATATGTTGCTGTTATGAGATTAATCATGATGCCCTCATGTCTGTATTTTATTTTATCGACACCTCTACCTCTAAACATGTGGACATATTTATCATCCGCTTTCGCTTGAGGACAAGCAAGGTCTAAGCTTGGGGGAGTTGATACGTCCATTTTGCATCATGATTTTATATCGAAATTTATTTCATTATGGGCTGTTATTACACATTATGTCACAATACTTATGCCTATTCTCTCTTATTTTACAAGGTTTACATAAGGAGGGAGAATGCCGGCAGCTGGAATACTGGGCTGGAAAAGGAGAAAATATTGGAGACCTATTCTTCACAACTCCAAAAGTCCTGAAACTCCACGAAAGTTGTTTTTGGAAATAATAAAAAATATTGTCGGGGAAAACTGATCCATGAACACCTATGGGGCCGGCGGACCGGGCCCCTTTCGGTTCGGCGGGGGGCGGAGGTCGCACGAAGAGCAGATCGAGGCGAGGCACACGAGCAGTTTACCCAGCTTCGGAGCTCTCCGGAGAGATAACACTCCTACTGCTGCTTGTCTGGTTGTATTATCTGGTGTTCTTGCTCTCGAGCGAGAGAGTGTGATGTTTTCTGGGCTACGAATGAATCGAAGCAAAACTGTCCCAACCCCCTCTACGTTGCGCATGGGCCTCCTTTTATATGCTAAAGGGGTCACCGACAGGTGGCAACGCAGAGGAGGGTAAAAACGTAAAAAGCGAGGTAGTTGATATAGTTGCTTCTACAGTGCACCCTACCTAACCCTGACGGCAGGGGACAAGGGCATTAAATACCCGTCTGAGTCGCCCGAACAGTGCAGAAAAGGACCGTTAGGGGCGCCACCGTTCGCCACGATGGCGATCTTGTCAGCTTCGCATGCCACTGCGCACCGCTGGCTGCACAGCCTCCCGCCACGCGCGCCCGGAGAGGCCCCCAGAGCGACACGTTGGTGGATGCGTTGGAGCGTGGGCGCAGAGTGGCCGCCTGCCGCGGTAAGCGTCTTGCTGCTGTTGTTATCTTGCCGGCTCCAGAAGCTCGTCGCTCACCGGGCCTCGGTGTACCTTGTTTAGTCTTCCCGGCAAGCTCCTCTTGCCGGAGCCTTGTTGGCTTGCCGGAGCGCGTGGCGCGTCGCAGCAAGTTCCTTGGAGCGCCTTGGTTGGCCTTCCCGGCAAGCTCCTCTTGCCGGGGCCTTGTCTCCTTAGCTTAAATACTTTGTTCTTGGATGGCTCCAAGGGAACCTTGGGGGATCTTGGCGTTCTCCCGGCAAGCCTTTGCGGCGGGGTGCTGCAACTGCCCGTGCACAAGTTCGGGGTACTAGGGTACCCCTATTCTAGTACACCGACAGGAGCCCCCGGGCCTGGGCCAGACACGGTGCCGAGCGCTGTTGGGCCAGGGCCAAGACAGGGTACGGGCACACGCGGGCTGGGCCACGCCAAATCTTGCTCCGTATCCACCGCGCTCTCCCATAACGGCACGCGTTGAATGCGGCATCGTGGGAGAGATCGTGGGTGGTTGTTTATTTGGAAGGCCGAAACGTCTGCCCCGTCCCTCTTTATAAGCAGAGGAAACAGAGGCAGTTCATTCCCCCTCGCTGGTTGCTTCTACTCCTTCTTCACAAACTCCGCCGCTCCCCCCTTCTTCTCGTAGCCGAGAGAGCAGCGCTCCCCCCCCATTGCCACCAGCATCACCACGCCGTCGACCTTCCCCACCACCTCCGCCATGGCCCCGAAAGCCGACAAGGGAAAGGGTGTGAAGTCGGCCGAGGTGCAGCGGCTCACGGCGCTGCGGAAGGAGAGGGCGATCTTCACCCCCCAGCTCGGCGTGCAGGAGCTCAGGGAGTACTTCTACCTCTTTTGGGCTACGGAGACGCGTGCGCATCCGCGCTCGAGGGTACTCCCGGCCGCTGCCTCGGAGTTGGCTCCAAATGGGTACCCGTTCTTCCCGCTATTCTTCTATTGCGGGCTCTGCCCGCCCTTCTCGGAGTTCTTCTATGATATTATGAACACATATGGCTTCCGCCTCCTTGACTTCACCCCCAATGCTGTCCTGACCATGTTAGTTTTCGCACACTTGTGCGAAAACTTTGTTGGAGTCCACCCTAGTGTTGCCCTTTTTCGCCACTTCTTCATACCTCGGGTAGAGAGAGGAGAGCCGCTTGCCGGAGGGATTGCCTGGGTCTCGAGAGTCGGCAAGAAAGAGGCGTACTTGGAGGGTGAGCTCCGCAACAAGTGGGAGGAGTGGAGAGCGGAGTGGTGCTGGATCGTTGAGGAGAATCCGCAGCCCTTCACCGTCGTGCGCCAAACTCCAATAGTGCGCGGCAATGACTGGAGCAACGTGGCCCCGGAAGACGAGAGGCTGAAGATCGCCATCACTAGGATTCTTCGCCTCAGGCTTGCCGGGCTCACCGTAGGTGCTGTCGGGGCAGATTTCCTCCGCCGCCGCATTGCCCCCCTGCAAGAGAGGGGGAGGCCCGCCTGGGAATTCAAGAATTCAGCGGACATCATGAGGCTGCGGCCGGGCCTCAACTACAACTTCACCGTCTTGGAGTTGGACGCAATGCTCTTGGAATTATTCAAACGCGACCCCCAGCACTGCCGAGGGGCGTAGTTCCTTTGTGCAATAACTCTTCGCTTGACCGGATCCGTGCCATGATGCCGTTGTGCGATTCACACGGCATCGTCCCAACTTGGCAAGAGCCTGCGGATGACGTTGTGCGAGCGTTCTTCGACACCTTGGAGGAAGTGCCGGTCCTCGCTGACGAGCAGAAGAGCCTCACCCATGACACCACCGACGAGGAGCTGCAGCTCATCGCTACTAGGGCGGAAGAGGCTGCGGCCGCAGCTGCTGCGGGTGTGTTTGGGTTTACTGTGGAGGAGGCGGAGGCTGCAGAGGCGGCAAACCTTGCCGAACGCGTGGAGTTCATGGGCGAGGAGGAGCCTGCCGATTCCGAAGCCGAGCTGAGCGAGGCCGGCGAGGAGGAGGCTGAGCCTTCCGAGAACTTGCCGTAGGCGGAGCCCCTGGCCCCGCCAAGGAGGCGCCTTCGCAGGGCCGGGGACGCAGCGGGGCGGCAGCCGGCTCCACAGCCACCGAGCCGCGCGACGCGCTCTACCGCGGCAAGCAATGTTGCCGCGGGAGCGCCTCACGCAACATCGGCAACTAGAGCGGGATCTTCCCGGGCCACTGCCACTGCCCCCGCCAAGCGGGCAAGGGATCCTACTCCTCCACCTTGCCGCACCGGAGGAGGGCCGGACTTCGATCTTTCCGCGCTCAGCTCCGACGAGGAGGAAGAAGAGTGAGTTTCTTTGGTGCTCTTATAATCCTTCAATCTTGCTGTTTATATCTTGTATCTGACTTGCTCCAATCTGGACTCCTTTCTTTTCAGAACACTGGCCCAGAGAGCGGCGAAGAGGGCCAAGGCCGCGGTGATCGTCATCGAGGATGACCCCATCATGTCAGCAGGAGGTGGGCCCGAGACCACCTTGACGGACCCGGCAATCACCCCTCAGAGCAGCCCCCAACGCAGCCCCCAGCGTAAGTTCATAGTTTAGCCTTCCGCCGCCGGGTGCGCTTGAGTGCTTTTTCCTTTGTTGATTTCTTGCTTATTGACTTGTGCAGGAGCAGAGCAGCCTCATCAGGAGCGCCCAGAGGCCGGTCCCGAAGTGCCACCTGCTTCGACTGCGCCGCCAAGGGAGGAGTCCCCGGCAAGGGAGCACTCTCCGGCAAGGGGTGACTCTCCGGCAAGGGACGGCACTGCTGATCCTGCGGCGACCGAGGCCGCAACTGAAGATCTTGGTGCAAGTAATCCTCTTGCCCAGAAACTTTCCCTTGGGTTCTGCTTCTTCCGTTTTTCCTTTCTTGGATTTTTGATTGATTTTCCTCCCTGCTTCGTTCTTCAGACCCATCTTCGGCTGAGCCAATGGAGACAGAGGGCGCCGGCGAGGAAGGTGCCGGTGCTGATGAGACCGCCGGCGAGGAGGCCGCCGGGGCTGCTGCTGCGGAAGCCGGCGAGGGGTCGGGCGATCGCACTGACGACCCTGAGGCCGCAGGAGCGTCGGGCGCTGTGCCGACCGCCGAACCCTTGCCGCTTCTGCGGAGCCGGGCTCCGAGGAGCCCCAGCCCGGCGCCTACTTGAAGGCCGGTGACAATATCTTCATCAAACTACCCCGGGCGTCGAGCTCCAGGGCGCCGGTCGAGGGGGAGAATTTTGACGGGGAGGTGCTCGCCTCTGCTGGACTGTCATTGGTTGACGCGCCCGGCAGCAGCAGTGGCGAGCCTGAGGAGGAGCAGCTGCTGCGGAAGCTGCTGTCACTCTACCGCACCCGGCAAGCCAAGCTGGCTTCCCAGGAAGCGCTTGTCGCGAAGGCGGGAGTTGACATGGAAAACGTGCGAAGGAGCTCCGGGGCCAAAATCAAGAAGCTCTCCGGTCCCTGGCGCAGGAGCGGGAGCGAGTCGACGAGGAGCACACGGCCTTTCTTCTCGAGAGGGCCGAGGCTGAGGAGGAACAAAGGCTGGCTGCCGAGAAGCAGTCCGCGCGGGAAGGTGAACTAGTGCAGCGGAAGGCCAACCTCGACAGCTACGAGGAAGAGCTCGCCGAGCGTGAGCGAGCACTTGGCGGGGCGCTCAAGGAGGCAAAGGACGCCGCGGCAACTGCAGAGGCCGCCAAGAAAGAGCTAGAGGAGAAGGTGGCGCAGCTGGAGGCCGATATTGGGAAGAGCGGCGAGGAGCTTGCCGCGCTCAAGCGTGAGCGCGAGAAGGATGCTGCCACCCACGGTGAGCTGCAAGGCCTTCTCGCTGAGAGGGGCAAGGAGCTCAGCGCCGCCAAGGATTCCAAAGCAGACCTGGAGCTGAAGCTGGCCACGCTGACACAGACGCTGGAGGCCGCCAAAGATCGGGGCAAGACCTTGTCGGAGAAGGTGAAGGCTGACGCGGCGCTGCTGGAGAGCATTGCAGTTACTCAGAACTCGTTCGGAGACACAGTGGAGTACTGGACCGAGGGTCTAGTGAACACTGCCGCAGTCATCAATGAGGAGCTGGCGCAGCTAGGGATGGAGGACTTTGGGTATCCTTCCGACAAGAGTCTTCAACCCAGCGCCAAGCTCATCCTGTTCTTCAAGGGCGTGGCGACGAGTCGCGCAAAATCTGCGCCGGGGTTCTCCAGAAGGTGCTGATGAAGGTGGCCTTCCGCAACCCAGGCCTCAGCTTCACCAACGTCCTCAGTTCCTTGCCGCCTGACGCCGATCTGGATGCACTCAAGGCCCTTGTCGCACCCATTGTGGACAAGGTGAGCGAGATCAAGAGAGTCGAGGGCGGACGCATAGATTAGGCCGCCCATTCCTTCTTTTCCCTTGTCACTGCTGATCATGTTATGAAAACAGTCTGTTAGAGCTGCGACAAGTTATCTTTGTAATATAACTTTATTTCTGTCTATCAATTTCTATGTTATTTCCTTTACTAGATTCCTTCCTTTGTATGTTATTACCCTACGCTTGTAGGGAACTTGTCGGCGCAGGCGCCCGAGCCACGAGCGCTGAGTGCGGAACTTCAGCAGCCTGCTGGCGGTGCTGCTTCCGACAAGAAACCTTGTCGCGACTAGATGCAGCACGCTTAAGCTGTTGAGCGGACTCGAAACAAAGTAAGGGCGCAACTAGCCACGAGTTGGTTCCTCCACGCACAGGTTTTCCATACAAAGCAGGGTCGTTCGAGGAAGATAACTCAAAAATTTTAAAAAGTGATTGCTCAAACTTTGGCAACTTAGCTTTTCTGTCATTTGCTTCCCGGTAAGGCAAGTCTTTGCTTGAACGACGCCTGGCCCATACCACAATCTTCTCCTTCCCCCCCGGCAAACTTGTGTGCGAGAGAACCTTCTTTTCCTTTAAAAGAAAAAGAAAGAAGAGAAAATAATAATATGGAGCTCCTCGGCTCGTTACTGCTTACCGGGTATAGGTGCTGCACAAAGTGTCAGATAATTGCATGCAAGAAAGGAACTAACACATGAAATGGACAAGCTGTGCGGAGCACATGAGGTTTTACTTATGCACGGGATCTGCACCCGGCTTTGTACAAAGGATTACATGCAACAACGCAAGACTTGTACAAAAGGTGGTTGCCGGAACGGGTTTCGGCAACCACGCCTTATGGGAAAAACTTACGAAGATGTTCTATGTTCCAGGAGTTGCTCACCGGAATGCCATCTTTTGTCTCAAGGTGGACAGCGCCAGGCCTTGTGACTCGTCTCACCCGATAAGGGCCTTCCCACTTCGGCGTCAACTTGTTGGAATTCTTGGCGGACTGAACGCGCCGAAGAACAAGGTCGCCTTCCTCGAAGCTTCTGGCTTTTACTTTGCGGCTATGATAGCGGCGCAAAGCTTGCTGGTATCGAGCAGCTCGTACAGCAGCCTGAAGACGATCTTCCTCAAGGAGCAGCGCGTCGTCTTGCCGCAGCTGTTCTTGCTCAAGCTCATCATAAGCGAGCACTCGAGGTGATCCGTATACGAGTTCCGTGGGGAGAACTGCCTCTGCTCCATAGACTAGAGCGAAAGGTGTCTGGCCAGTGGCTCGATTTGGCGTCGTTCTGATCGACCAAAGAACCACCGGCAGCTCCTCGATCCAGTTTCTTCCGCACCTGTGCAGCCTGTCGAAAGTTCTGGTCTTGAGCCTGCGCAGCACTTCAGCATTTGCCCTCTCTGCTTGACCGTTGCTTCTTGGATGAGCAACAGAAGCGAAGCAGACCTTGGCGCCAAGGTCTTGGACGTACTGCATGAAGGTGCGGCTCGTGAATTGCGTGCCGTTGTTGGTGATGATCCTGTTAGGGATCCCGAAACGGCAAACAATCGGCCTGAAGAACTTGACTACTGACTGTGCTGTCACCTTCCTCACTGGCTGCACTTCCGGCCACTTTGTGAACTCGTCGATTGCGATGTACAAGTACTCAAAGCCCCCGACAGCTCGGGGGAAGGGGCCGAGGATATCGAGCCCCCAGACCGAAAATGGCCAGGATAAAGGGATTGTCTGGAGAGCTTGAGCTGGCTGGTGTATCTGTTTGGAGTGGAACTGGCACGCTTCACACTCGGTTACTTGTGCAGTTGCATCCTGGAGGGTTGTCGGCCAAAAGAAACCTTGCCGGAAAGCTTTGCCGGCAAGTGCTCTTGCGCCAATGTGGTGGCCACATATGCCTCCATGTATCTCCACCAACAGCTTTTGTCCATCTTCCCGGCGAATACACTTCAATTTCACACCGTTGAGTCTTCTTCTATACAGTATGCTATCGACAAACTGGTACATACTTGCCTGCCGGGCTACTCTTTCCGCTTCTTCTTGTTCTTCGGGAAGTTCTCCTGTCTGAAGGAAGTGGACAATCTGCTGTGCCCATGCTGGAGCTTGTGGCTCGACAACAAGGACTAAAGGCGCATCTGCTGCTGCGGGAACATACGCTTCCACGGCAAGGACTTGCGGCCTTGCCGGAGCTTGATGTTCCCCGGCAAGCTTGCCGGAGCAAAACTTGTCGGCATCGTCTGCTTCAATGGAACAAACCATAAGGCTTGCCGGAGCAGACTGCCCCTCAGCATCCTTGGTGTTGATCTTGGGGACTTTCTTGGCGGCAGCTTCGGGGAGCTCTGCCGGAAAGTAGTCGCCGCAAACCAACTTCCTCTTCTTGCTTTGTCCAGTTGAGGGCATTACGGATGGTTGAGTCAACTTAAGCACAAAGATCCCTGGTTCCACAGGTAACTTTAGTGCAGCGCACTTTGACAAGCCATCAGCAATACCATTCTGAGCTCTTGGGATATGCTCCATTTGTAGGCCGTCAAAGTGCTCTTCTAGATTCCTCACTTCATCAACATACGCTTCCATCAACGGACTCTGGTAGTTCTTGTTCACTTGTCGGACGACAAGCTGTGAGTCACCCCTGACAATGAGCTTCTTGATCCCAAGGTCTGCTGCGATTCTGAGACCGGCAAGCAATCCTTCATACTCTGCAGTATTGTTGGTTGCTTGCTCTTTGGGAAAGTGCATCTGGACTACGTACTTGAGGTGCTCCCCGATGGGTGTGACAAGTAGCACGCCTGCACCGGCGCCTTGCAGCGAGAAGGCACCATCAAAGTACATCAGCCACTCTTTGTTTGCCTCTTTGACGGGGATGCTCGTTTCTGAAATTTCTTCATCTGGGGTTGGCGTCCACTCTGCTATGAACTCTGCCAATGCTCTGCTTTGGATAGTTGAAGTGCTCTCAAACTTGAGGCCAAAGCTTGACAGTTCCAGCGCCCACTCGACAATCCTGCCCGTTGCTTCTGGATTTTGTAGTATCCTCTTCAGCGGAAAGCGAGTGACGACTGTGATCTCATGTGCTTGGAAGTAATGGCGCAGCTTTCTCGAGGCCATGAGGAGGCCGAAAAGCAACTTCTGCACACCAGGGTACCTTGATCTAGCCCCCTGCAGAAGAGAACTCACAAAGTAAACTGGGCGCTGCACCATTCTCCTTGGCATCTTATCATGTTCCTGCGCAAACCCATGTTTGTCGGGACCAGAGCTTGTCGACGAGGCCCCCTGCTTGTGGCTGGATGGATCTGCCGTGGTTGCTGGCTCATCATCCGCCTCCCTCTCCGCCACTAACGCAGCACTAACCACTTGATTGGTTGCCGCTATATACAGCAGCAACTTCTCTTGCGGCTTAGGTGCGACAAGCGTTGGAGTGGAGGACAGGTATCTCTTCAAGTCCTGCAGCACAGCCTCCGCTTCCGGAGTCCATTTCATTGGACCTGCCTTTTTCAAAATTTTGAAAAATGGTAGGGCGCGCTCGGCAGATCTAGAGATAAACCTGCTGAGAGCAGCCACGCAACCGGCAAGCCTTCGTACATCCTTGACGCGCTTTGGTGCATCGATCTGCTCAATGGCTTTGATCTTGTCGGGATTGGCTTCAATTCCCCGCTGAGACACGAAGAACCCGAGAAGCTTGCCGGAAGGGACTCCAAACACGCACTTCTCGGGGTTAAGCTTGAGGTTGATCTTGCGCAGGTTTGCAAATGTTTCGTCTAAATCTTGAATCAAGGTCGCTTTGTTCTTGATCTTGACCACTATGTCATCCATGTAACCTTCCACATTTTTGTGCATTTGCGGCTCAAAAGCATGGTGGACTACCCTTGCGAATGTTGAACCAGCATTCTTCAAACCGAAAGGCATCCGTACGAAGCAGTACGTGCCACATGGGGTGATAAATGCGGTTTTCTCTTCATCTTCTTCTGCCATGAAGATCTGATGGTATCCTGAGTATGCATCAAGAAATGAAAGCAAATCACATCCGGCTGTGGAGTCAACAATCTGGTCAATACGCGGCAAGGGAAATGGGTCTTTGGGACAAGTTTTATTAACATCAGTGAAGTCAATACAAAGTCTCCATTTCCCGTTAGCCTTGCGCACAACAACAGGATTGGCCAACCACGTGGGATGGAGTACTCCTCTGACAAGGCCTGCTGCTTCCAACTTCTTGATTTCTTCTGCGATGAATTCTTGGTGCTCTACTACCTGCTTCCTGACTCTCTGCTTGACGGGCCGCGCATGAGGACAGACGGCAAGGTGGTTCTCAATCACTTTCCTAGGAACACTGGGGATATCAGACGGTTGCCACGCAAACACGTCGACATTCGCCCGCAGGAAAGCAACGAGCACGCTTTCCTATTTGGGGTCAAGAGTGGCGCTGATGGTGAAGGTACCACCAGTGCCATCCTCCTTGTCGGACACCTTCTTGGTCTCAGGTGGAGCTGCCATTGCCTTCTTACACTTGCCGGTGGAGCTCGATGGTGCGTCCTCGATGGTAGCGCAGCACTCCGAAGAGGTGCGCTTGCCAGAGTAGGCATCAGAGCTCTTACCGGACTTGGTCTTCTTCTTCCCCCCCGGGAGCTTCAGCGGCAAGTGTCTTGCGTTCTGCTGCAGCTGCTGCTTCCCGGTAGATCTTGTCGGCACAGATAAGAGCATCCTTCTTGTCGCCAGGGACAGAAATGACACTTATTGGGCCTGGCATTTTCAGTATGTTGTATGCATAGTGAGAGGATGCCATGAACTTGGCGAGTGCCGGACGTCCAAGGATTCCATTGTAAGGCAATGGAAAGTCGGCAACGTCAAACGTGACCCTCTCGGTCCTGAAGTTCAGCTCGCTGCCAAATGTTACCGGCAACGTGATCTTTCCCTTTGGGTTGCTCCTTCCCGGGTTGATTCCTTGAAATGTGCCGGTCTCTTCGAGCTCGCTGCCAGGGATCTGGAGCTTCTGGAGCACCGCGGAGGAGATCAGGTTCAAGCCTGCCCCGCCGTCAACTGGCATCTTAGTGACCTTGAGGTTGCGGATTATTGGTGAAACCAACATCGGCAAGCACCCGACCGCAGTTATGCGATCCGGGTGGTCCTCAATATCAAAGATGATAGGCGTGCCGGACCATTTCAGAGGCTTGCGTGACTCGACGGGTGGTTCTGCTGCATTAACTTCCCGCACCCACTACTTGAGCTGGCGGTGCGAGGCATGCAGAGAAGCACCACCGTTAACGCACAAGACCTTTGTGGCTTTCTGGAACTCCTGCTCATCAGTCTCCTCATCATCCATATCTTCATCGTCGCCGTCATGTTCATCCTTGTCGCGGCCGCGAGGAGGTCTGTCTCCTTGCCGCTGCTTGGCCTTGCCGCGGCGTCCTCCTCGGCCGGGACGTTTCTTGCCGGATCCACCAGTTCCTTCCTGGGCCTTCTCTTTGTCGCGCCACTCGTATTCAGCTTTCTGTTGCTCAACAAGCTGCTCGACTCTCTTACAGTTCTGAAGATCATGGCCCTTGGTGCGGTGAATCTTGCAATACTGTTTGTTGGTGCCGTCCTGCTTGTCAGCGACTGCCACCTCCGCGGCAACCTCCTTGCCGGAGTCACCAGCTTTGGCTTCCTTGGCGCCACAACCGTTGCCGGACTGCTCAACAACTAGCACTTCTTTTCCTTTCCTCCTTCTGTTGTTCCACCGCCGGTTTTTCCTTGTCGGGGCAGCATCTTCACTGTCAGATCCCCCCGCTCCTATATTTTCTCCGGGGAGTCTCCTCCCTTCCTCAGCACGCGCACACTTGTCGGCCTGTGCATATAACTTACTGACGTCCCTGATTTTGCACATCGCCATTTCCTCCCGCATCCTGCGGTTCCGCATGTTCTGATGGAACGCGCTGATCACCACGGCAGGGTGGACGTCTGGGATGTTGTGCTGCACACTACTGAATCTGTGAATGTACTTGCGCAGGGGCTCTCCTTCCTTTTGGGCGAGCAGATGAAGATCACTCTCCTGGCCATGAGGCTTGTGTCCGCCTGTAAAGGCGCCGACAAACTGATGGCACAGATCAGCCCAAGAGGATATGGAGTTGTCCGGCAAGTGCATGAGCCAGGATCTGACATTGGGCTTGAGCACCAGCGGGAAGTAGTTGGCAAGGATCTTGTCATCTCGTCCCCCGGCAGCTTGCACCGCAATGGTGTAGATGCTGAGGAACTCTGACGGATGCGTCTTGCCGTCGTACTTCTCCGGTACGTCTGGCTTGAAGTTCTTTGTACTGGGCCACTGGACTTGCCGCAGCTCACGAGTGAACGCAGGACAACCTACCACGTACGGGAGATCTCCTGGTTCCCCTGGCGCATGCATGTCAACAGAGGGCCCAGCGCGCTTGTCGGATTGACGTCGCGCTTCTCTTTGGCGATCGATGCGGGTTCGAGCGTCTTCTTGTTGTCGATCATGAAGAACTTGGCGCTGATCGCGACGAGCTCGTGGATCCGACGATGCAGTGGAGTCGCTGTCGAGGTGGATCCGGCGAGTCGGCGATCTTGGCCTTCGGGGCGGTGATTGCATGGTAGTTGCACCTCCGCCCGTTTCGTCGCCACCGGCTCGCGTCCGGTGGTCCTGCCGCGGCGGCGACGCGCTCGGCCGCCGTGGAGTGTCGCTGTTGGCGTAGCCGATGAGACTCTGAATGGTGGCTCTCCATTCGTCGATCTTGTCCGACGTCGGAGGGTAATCTAGGAGAAGTTGAGCTCGTGCCAAAGCTTCTGCTGGAGTGGTGGGTAGCAGTGGCGGACGGCGCGAGGAGCGGGACGTGCTCGAACTTCTAACTATGTTAGAAGGAGCAGTATCCCGTCCAGGCGACCATGCCCCACTCGTGCCAGCACGCTGGCGTGCATGCTGGTCTTGAGCGCCCCGAGATCCACCAGCTTGGTCTTGGGCTATCATGCGTATGGCACTGCTAGTGCCATGACGCTGTTGATCTTGCGCCTCCTGAGAGTGGCGTGAAACATGTACAGTCGTCGAGGTTTGTGCAGCCTTGTTCTTGGACCTGGCGGCATCATGAGCTTCCTCGTCGACGTCCTTTCTTCCGCCGGCGTCCATCCCACCACTCGTTTGCTCCAACGGTGGCGGAAGTGACGTGGATGGAGCGGCTGCCGCCGAAGTCTTCTTCTTCGGTGGCATGTTGATGAAGGGAATAAAGATCTAGCTCGTGTGAACGCCGGATCTGGTTCACACAATCTCAACACCCCCTACCTGGCGCGCCAAAGATGTCGGGGAAAACTGATCCACGAACACCTATGGGGCCGGCGGACCGGGCCCCTTTCGGTTCGGCGGGGGGCGGAGGTCGCACGAAGAGCAGATCGAGGCGAGGCACACGAGCAGTTTACCTAGCTTCGGAGCTCTCTGGAGAGATAACACTCCTACTGCTGCTTGTCTGGTTGTATTATCTGGTGTTCTTGCTCTCGAGCGAGAGAGTGTGATGTTTTCTGGGCTACGAATGAATCGAAGCAAAACTGTCCCAACCCCCTATACGTTGCGCATCGGCCTCCTTTTATACGCTAAAGGGGTCACCGACAAGTGGCAACGCAGAGGAGGGTAAAAACGTAAAAAGCGAGGTAGTTGATACAGTTGCTTGTACAGTGCACCCTACCTAACCCTGACGGCAGGGGACAAGGGCATTAAATGCCCGTATGCTTCGCCCGAACAGTGCAGAAAAGGACCGTTAGGGGCGCCACCATTCGCCACGATGGCGATCTTGTCAGCTTTGCATGCCACTGCGCACCGCTGGCTGCACAGCCTCCCGCCACGCGCGCCCGGAGAGGCCCCCAGAGCGACACGTTGGTGGATGCGCTGGAGCGTGGGCGCAGAGTGGCCGCCTGCCGTGGCAAGCGTCTTGCCGCTGTTGTTATCTTGCCGGGTCCAGAAGCTCGTCGCTCACCGGGCCTCGGTGTACCTTGTTTAGTCTTCCCGGCAAGCTCCTCTTGCCGGAGCCTTGTTGGCTTGCCGGAGCGCGTGGCGCGTCGCAGCAAGTTCCTTGGAGCGCCTTGGTTGGCCTTCCCGGCAAGCTCCTCTTGCCGGGGCCTTGTCTCCTTAGCTTAAATACTTTGTTCTTGGATGGCTCCAAGGGAACCTTGGGGGATCTTGGCGTTCGCCCGGCAAGCCTTTGCCGCGGGGTGCTGCAACTGCCCGTGCACAAGTTCGGGGTACTAGGGTACCCCTATTCTAGTACACCGACCAATATTGAGCGGAAGAAATACCATAGGGGGCCCACACCCTGGCCACGAGGGTGGGGGGAGTGCCCTACCCCCCTGGGTGTGCCCCCTGCCTCGTGGGCCCGCTATTGGCCCTCCGATGCGCATCTTCTGCTATATGAAGTCTTTCGTCCGAAGAAAAATCATAAGCAAGCTTTCGGGATGAGACTCAGCCGCCACGAGGCGGAACCTTGGCGGAACCAATCTAGGGCTCCGATAGAGCTGTTCTGCCGGGGACACTTCCCTTCGGGAGGGGGAAATCATCGCCATCGTCATCACCAATGCTCCTTTCATCGAGAGAGGGAAATCTCCATCAACATCTTCACCAGCACCATCTCCTCTCAAACCCTACTTCATCTCTTGTATCCAATTCTTGTCTCCAAGTCTGGGATTGGTACCTGTAGGTTGCTAGTAGTGTTGATTACTCTTTGTAGTTGATGCTAGTTGGGTTATTTGGTGGAAGATCATATGTTCAGATCCTTTATGCATATTAATACTCCTCTGATTATGAACATGAATATGCTTTGTGAGTAGTTACGTTTGTTCCTGAGGACATGGGAGAAGTCTTGCTATTAATATTCATGTGAATTTGGTATTCGTTCGATATTTTGATGAGATGTATGTTGTCTCTCCTCTAGTGGTGTTATGTGAACGTCGACTACATGACACTTCACCTTTATTTCGGCCAAGAGGAAGCGTTGGGAAGTAATAAGTAGATGATGGGTTGCTAGAGTGACAGAAGCTGAAACCCTAGTTTATGCGTTGCTTCGTAAGGGGATGATTTGGATCCACATGTTTCATGCTATGGTTAGGTTTACCTTAATACTTATTTTGTAGTTGCGGATGCTTGCAATAGGGGTTAATCATAAGTGGGATGCTTGTGCAAGTAAGGGCAGCACCCAAGCACCGGTCCAACCATATATCAAATTATGAAAGTACCGAACGCGAATCATATGAACATGATGAAAAGTAGCTTGACGATAATTCCCATGTGTCCTCGGGAGCGCTTTTCCTTATATAAGAGTTTGTCTAGGCTTGTCCTTTGCTACAAAAAGGATTGGGCCACCTTGCTGCACTTTATTTACTTTTTGTTACTTGTTGCTCGTTACAAATTACCCTATCACAAAACTATCTGTTACTTATTATTTTGGTGCTTGTAGAGAATACCTTGCTGAAAACCGCTTATCATTTCCTTCTGCTCCTTGTTGGGTTCGACACTCTTACTTATCGAAAGGACTACGATAGATCCCCTATACTTGTGGGTCATCGTGTAGTAATTTCAAAAAAATTCCTACGCACACACAAGATCATGGTGATGCATAGCAACGAGAGGGGAGAGTGTGTCCACGTATGCTCGTAGACCAAAAGCGGAAGCGTTTATCAACGCGGTTGATGTAGTCGTACACCTTCAGGATCCATCCTGATCAAGTACCGAACGTACGACACCTCCGCGTCCAGCACACATTCAGCTCGATGACGTCCTCGCCTTCTCGATCCAGCAAGAGGGGCGAAGTAGTAGATGATTTCGGGCAGCACAACGGCGTGGTGACGGTGTTGGTGAAGAACAATCTCCGCAGGGATTTGCCTAAGCACTACGAATATTATGACGGAGAATAAACTAGAGGGGGCGGGGTTGCCGGCACATGTCTTGGTGTTTCTTGATGTATCTTTGGTGCTAGCCCTGCCCCTCTATTTATATGTTGAGCCTTGGGGTCGAAACTTGGAGTAAAAGCCTCCACTAAGTCGGTTTCACCCTAAAGGCAAGAGTCCTTCTCGGACTCCAGGACCAGACGCCATGGTTCCCGGCGTCTGGATCCAGATGCCAAGGACCCTGTCGTCTAGCCCCTGGACTCCGCAAAACTTCCGTTTGCGCTTTCCAAAAACCTTGTGGCTTTCCCCTTTGGCCCAAATAAAGTGTTCTCATACCCAAACATTTCAGGAAACATCCGGAACCCCTTCCGGTGAACTCCGGAACCCTTCCGGAGACCAAACACTACTATCCTTATATCAATCTTTATCTCCGGACCACTCCGGAGTTCCTCGTCATGTACGTGATCTTATCCAGAACTCCGAACAACATTCGGTCACCAACATACATAACTCATATAATACTATATCGTCAACGAACATTAAGCGTGTGGACCCTACGGGTTCGAGAACTATGTAGACATGACCGAGACGCTTCTCTGATTAATAACCAATAGTGGAACATGGATGCCCATATTGGCTCCTACATATTCTACGAAGATCTTTATCGGTCGAACGGCATAACAAGATACTTGTTCCCTTTGTCATCGGTATGTTACTTGCCTGAGATTCGATCGTCGGTATCTTAATACCTAGTTCAATCTCGTTACCGGCAAGTCTCTTTACTCATTTCGTAGTGCATCATTCCGTAACTAACTCATTAGTCACATTGCTTGCAAGGCTTATAGTGACGTGCATTACCGAGAGGGCCCAGAGATACCTCTCCGACACTCAGAGTGACAAATCCTAGTCTTGAAATACGCCAACTCAACAAGTACCTTCAGGGACACCCGTAGAGCACCTTTATAATCACTCATTTACATTGTGACGTTTGGTATGACACAAAGTGTTCCGCCGGTAAACGGGAGTTGCATAATCTCATAGTCATAGGAACATTATAAGTCATGAAGAAAGCAATACCAACAAACTAAATTATCAAGTGCTAAGGTAACGGAATGGGTCAACTCAATCACATCAGTCTCCTAATGATGTGATCCCGTTAATCAAATGACAACTCATGTCTATGGTTAGGAAACAAAACCATCTTCGATTAACGAGCTAGTCAAGTAGAGGCGTACTAGTCACACTATGTTTGTCTATGTATTCACACATGTATTATGTTTCCGGCTAATACAATTCTAGCATGAATAATAAAAATTTATCATGATATGAGGAAATAAATAATAACTTTATTATTGTCTCTAGGGCATATTTCCTTCAGTCTCCCACTTGCACTAGAGTCCATAATCTAGATTACACTGTAATGATTCTAACACCCATGGAGTCTTGGTGTTGATCATGTTTTGCTCGTGGAAGAGGCTTAGTCAACGGGTCTGCAACATTCAGAGCCGTATGTATCTTGCAAATCTCTATGTCTCCCACCTGGAATTTGTCCCGGATGGAATTGAAGTGTCTCTTGATGTGCTCGGTTCTCTTGTGAAATCTGGATTCCTTTGCCAACGCAATTGCACCAGTATTGTCACAAAAGATTTTCATTGGACCCGATGCACTAGGTATGACACGTGGATTGGATATGAACTACTTCATCCAGACTCCTTCATTTGCTGCTTCCGAAGCAGCTATGTACTCCGCTTCACATGTAGATCCCGCCACGACGCTTTGTTTAGAAATGCACCAACTAACAGCTCCATCGTTTAATGTAAACACGGATCGGATTTGCGATTTAGAATCGTCCTGATCAGTGTCAAAGCTTGCATCGACGTAACCATTTACGACGAGCTCTTTGTCACCTCCATATACGAGAAACATATCCTTAGTCCTTTTCAGGTATTCCAGGATGTTATTGACCGCTGTCCAGTGATCCACTCCTAGATTACTTTGGTAACTCCCTGCTAGGCTAATAGAAAGACACACATCAGGTCTGGTACACAACATCGCATACATGATAGAGCCTATGGTTGAAGCATAGGGAACATCTTTCATTTTCTCTCTATCTTCTGCAGTGGTCGGGCATTGAGTCTGACTCAACTTCACACCTTGTAACACAGGCAAGAACCCTTTCTTTGCTTGATCCATTTTGAACTTTTTCAAAACTTTGTCAAGGTATGTGCTTTGTGAAAGTCTTATCAAGCGTCTTGATCTATCTCTATAAATCTTGATGCCCAATATATAAGCAGCTTCACTGAGGTCTTTCATTGAAAAACTCTTATTGAAGTATCCTTTTATGCTATCCAGAAATTCTATATCATTTCCAATTAGCAATAGAGCTCCCACTCACTTTCTTGTAAATACAGGCTTCTTCAAAAGTCTGTATAAAACCATATGATGTGATCATACTATCAAAACGTTTATTCCAACTCCGACAGGCTTGCACCAGTCCATAAATGGATCGCTGGAGCTTGCACTCTTTGTTAGCTCCCTTTGGATCGACAAAACCTTCTAGTTGCATCATATACAACTCTTCTTCCAGAAATCCATTCAGGAATGCAGTTTTGACATCCATTTGCCAAATTTCATAATCATAAAATGCGGCAATTGCGAACATGATTCGTGCAGACTTAAGAATCGCTACTGGTGAGAAAGTCTCATCGTAGTCAACCCCTTGAACTTGTCGAAAACCTTTCGCAACAAGTCGAGCTTTTTAGACAGTAACATTACCGTCAGCGTCAGTCTTCTGTTTGAAGATCCATTTATTCCCTATTGCTTGCCGATCATCGGGCAAGTCAACCAAAGTCCACACTTTGTTCTCATACATGTATCCCATCTCATATTTCATGGCCTCAAGCCATTTTGCGGAATCTGGGCTCACCATCGCATCTTCATAGTTTGTAGGTTGGCCTTGGTCAAGTAACATGACCTCCAGAATAGGATTACCGTACCACTCTGGTGTGGATCTTACCCTGGTTGACCTACGAGGTTCGGTAGTAACTTGATCTGAAGTTTCATGATTAACATCATTAGCTTCCTCACTAATTGGTGTAGGAGTCACAGGAACCGGTTTTTGTGATGAAGTACTTTCCAATAAGGGACCAGGTACAGTTACCTCATCAAGTTCTACTTTCCTCCCACTCACTTCCTTCGAGAGAAACTCCTTCTCTAGAAAGGATCCATTCTTAGCAACGAACGTCTTGCCTTCGGATCTGTGGTAGAAGGTGTACCCAACAGTTTCCTTTGGGTATCCTATGAAGACACATTTCTCTGATTTGGTTCGAGCTTATCAGGTTGAAGCTTTTTCACAAAAGCATCGCAGCCCCAAACTTTAAGAAACGACAACTTTGGTTTCTTGCCAAACCACAGTTCATAAGGCGTCGTCTCAACGGATTTCGATGGTGCCCTATTTTACGTGAATGTAGACGTCTCTAAACCACAACCCCCAAACGATAGCGTTAAATCAGTAAGAGACATCATAGATCGCTCCATATCTAGTAAAGTACGATTATGACATTTGGACACACCATTACGCTGTGCTGTTCCGGGTGGCGTGAGTTGCGAAACTATTTCACATTGTTTCAAATGTAGACCAAACTCGTAACTCAAATATTCTCCTCCACGATCAGATCGTAGAAACTTTATTTTCTTGTTACAAT
This sequence comes from Triticum dicoccoides, assembly GCF_002162155.2. Classification (NCBI taxonomy): domain Eukaryota; kingdom Viridiplantae; phylum Streptophyta; class Magnoliopsida; order Poales; family Poaceae; genus Triticum; species Triticum dicoccoides. The sequence continues at coordinate 143,710,644 of NC_041383.1, read as the reverse complement.
GATTTTATACTTCACTCTGAAATTCTTTGAACTTTTCAAATGTTTCAGATTTATGTTTCATTAAGTAAATATACACATAGCTCCTCAAATCATCTGTGAAAGGTGAGAAAATAACGATACCCGCCACGAGCCTCAATATTCATCGGACCACATACATCAGTATGTATGATTTCCAACAAATCTGTTGCTCGCTCCATTGTTCCGGAGAATGGTGTTTTAGTCATCTTGCCCATAAGGCATGGTTCGCAAGTACCAAGTGATTCATAATCAAGTGATTCCAAAAGTCCATCAGTATGGAGTTTCTTCATGCGCTTTACACTAATATGACCCAAACGGCAGTGCCACAAATAAGTTGCACTATCATTATTAACTCTGCATCTTTTGGCTTCAACATTATGAGTATGTGTATCACTACTATCGAGATTCAACAAAAATAGACCACTCTTCAAGGGTGCATGACCATAAAGGATATTACTCATATAAATAGAACAACCATTATTCTCAGATTTAAATGAATAATTGTCTCGCATCAAACAAGATCCAGATATAATGTTCATGCTCAACGCTGGCACCAAATAACAATTATTTAGGTCTAAAACTAATCCCGAAGGTAGATGTAGAGGTAGCGTGCCGACGACGATCACATCGACTTTGGAACCATTTCCCACGTGCATCGTCACCTCGTCCTTAGCCAGTCTTCGCTTAATCCGTAGTCCCTGTTTCGAGTTGCAAATATTAGCAACAAAACTAGTATCAAATACCCAGGTGCTACTGCGAGCTCTAGTAAGGTACACATCAATAACATGTATATCACATATACCTTTGTTCACCTTGCCATCCTTCTTATCCGCCAAATACTTGGGGCAGTTCCGCTTCTAGTGACCAGTCTGCTTGCAGTAGAAGCACTCAGTCTCAGGCTTAGGTCCAGACTTGGGTTTCTTCTCTTGAGTAGCAACTTGTTTGCGGTTCTTCTTGAAATTCCCCTTCTTCTTTCCTTTACCCTTTTTCTTGAAACGAGTGGTCTTGTTGACCATCAACACTTGATGCTCCTTCTTGATTTCTACCTCCGCAGCCTTTAGCATTGTGAAGAGCTCAGGAATTGTCTTATACATCCCTTGCATATTATTATTCATCAAGAAGCTCTTGTAGCTTGGTGGCAGTGATTGAAGAATTCTGTCAATGACACTATCATTCAAAAGATTAACTCCCAGTTGAATCAAGTGATTGTTATACCCAGCGATTTTGAGTATATGTTCATTGACATAACTATTCTCCTCCATCTTGCAGCTATAGAACTTGTTGGAGACTTCATATCTCTCAGTCCGGGCATTTGCTTGAAATATTAACTTCAACTCCTGGAACATCTCATATGCTCCATGATGTTCAAAACGTCATTGAAGTCCCGGTTCTAAGCCGTAAAGCATGGCACACTGAACTATCGAGTAGTCATCAGCTTTGCTCTGCCAGATGTTCTTAACGTCGTCAGTTGCATCTGCAGCACGCCTGATACCCAGTGGTGCTTCCAGGACGTAATTCTTCTGTGCAGCAATGAGGATAATCCTCAAGTTAGGAACCCAGTCCGTGTTATTGCTACCATCATCTTTCAAGTTTGCTTTCTGAAGGAACACATTAAAATTCAACAGAACAACAGCATGGGCCATCTATCTACAACCAACATAGACAAGCAAAATACGATCAGGTACTAAGTTCATGATAAATTTAAGTTCATTTAATCATATTACTTAAGAACTCCCACTTAGATAGACATCTCTCTAATCATCTAAGTAATCATGTGATCCAAATCAACTAAACCATGTCCGATCATCACGTGAGATGGAGTAGTTTTCAATGGTGAACATCACTATGTTGATCATATCTACTATATGATTCACGCTCGACCTTTCGGTCTTAGTTTTCCGAGGCCATTTGCATATGCTAGGCTCGTCAAGTTTAACCCGAGTATTCTGCGTGTGCAAAACTGGCTCGCATCCGTTGTAGATGGCCGTAGAGCTTGTCACACCCGATCATCAAGTGGTGCCTCAGCACAACGAACTTTGGCAACGGTGCATACTCAGGGAGAACACTTTTATATTGAAATTTAGTGAGAGATCATCTTATAATGCTACCGTCAATCAAAGCAAAATAAGATGCATAAAGGATAAACATCACATGCAATCAATCTAAGTAATATGATATGTCCATCATCATCTTGTGCTTTTGATCTCCATCTCCGAAGCACCGTCATGATCACCATCATCATCGGCGCGACACCTTGATCTCCATCGTAGCATCATTGTCGTCTCACCAACTACTGCTTCTACGACTATCGCTACCACTTAGTGATAAAGTAAAGCAATTACAGGGCGATTGCATTGCATACAATAAGGCAACAACCATATGGCTTCTGCCAGTTGCCGATAACTTGGTTACAAAACATGATCATCTCATACAATAAAATATAGCATCATGCCTTGACCATATCACATCACAACATGCTCTGCAAAAACAAGTTAGACGTCCTCTACTTTGTTGTTGCAAGTTTTACGTGGCTGCTACGGGCTGAGCAAGAACCGTTCTTACCTATGCGTCAAAACCACAATGATAGTTCATCAAGTTAGTGTTGTTTTAACCTTCTCAAGGACCGGGCGTACTCACACTCGGTTCAACTAAAGTTGGAGAAACTGACACCCGCCATCCACCTATGTGCAAAGTACGTCGGTAGAACTAGTCTCGCGTAAGCGTACGCGTAATGTCGGTCCTGGCCGCTTCATCCAACAATACTGCCAAACCAAAGTATGACATGCTGGTAAGCAGTATGATTTGTATCGCCCACAACTCACTTGTGTTCTACTCATGCATATAACATCTACGCATAAAACCTGGCTCGGATGCCACTGTTGGGGAACCTAGTATTTCAAAAAAACTCCTATGCACATGCAAGATCATGGTGATGCATAGCAATGAGAGGGGAGAGTGTGTCCACGTACCCTCGTAGACCGAAAGCGGAAGCGTTTATCAACGCGATTGATGTAGTCGTACATCTTCACGATCCATCCCGATCAAGTACCGAACGTACGGCACCTCCGTGTTCAGCACACTTTTAGCTCGATGACGTCCTCGCCTTCTCGATCCAGCAAGAGGAGCGAAGTAGTAGATGAGTTCTGGCAGCACAACGGCGTGGTGACGGTGTTGGTGAAGAACAATCTCCGCAGGGCTTCGCCTAAGCACTACGAATATTATGATGGAGGATAAACTAGAGGGGACGGGGTTGCCGGCATAGGGCTTGGTGTTTCTTGATGTATCTTTGGTGCTAGCCCTACCCCTCTATTTATATGTTGAGCCTTGGGGTCGAAACTTGGAGAAAAAGCATCCACAAAGTCGGTTTCACCCGAAAGCCAAGAGTCCTCGGACTCCAGGACTAGACGCTAGGGTTCCCGGCGTCTGGACCCAGACGCCAAGGACCCTGGCATCTGGCCCCTGGACTCTGCAAAACTTCCTTTTGCGCTTTCCAAAAACCTTGTGGGCTTTCCCCTTTGGCCCAAATATAGTGTTCTCGTACGCAGACATTTCGGGAAACATCTGGAACCCCTTCCGGTGAATTCTGGAACCCTTCCTCAGATCAAACACTATTATCCATATATCAATCTTTATCTCCGGAACATTCCGGAGTTCCTCGTCATGTCTGTGATCTTATCCGGAACTCTGAACAACATCCGGTCACCAGCATACATAACTCATATAATACTATATCCTCAACGAACCTTAAGCGTGCGGACCCTACGGGTTTGAGAACTATATAGACATGACTGAGACACTTCTCTGGTCAATAACCAATAGCGGAACCTGGATGCCCATATTGGCTCCTACATATTCTACGAAGATCCTTATCGGTCGAACCGCATAACAACATACGTTGTTCCCTTTGTCATCGATATGTTACTTGTCTAGGATTCGATCGTCGATATCTTAATACCTAGTTCAATCTCGTTACCAGCAAGTCTCTTTACTCGTTTTGTAGTGCATCATCCCATAACTAACTCATTAGTCACATTGCTTGCAAGGCTTATAGTGATGTGCATTACCGAGAGGGCCCAGAGATACCTCTCCGACAATTGGAGTGACAAATCCTAATCTCGAAATACGCCAACTCAACAAGTACCTTTGGAGACACCTGTAGAGCACCTTTATAATCACCCAGTTACGTTGTGACGTTTGGTAGCACATGAAGTGTTCCTCCGGTAAACGGGAGTTGCATAATCTCATAGTCATAGGAACATGTATAAGTCATCAAGAAAGCAATAGCAACATACTAAACGAGCAAGTGCTAAGCTAACGGAATGGGTCAAGTCGATCACATCATTCTCCTAATGATGTGATCCTGTTAATCAAATTACAATTGATGTCTATGGTTAGGAAACAAAACCATCTTTGATTAACGAGCTAGTCAAGTAGAGGCATATTAGAGACACTATGTTTGTCTATGTATTCACACATGTATTATGTTTCAGGTTAATACAATTCTAGCATGAATAATAAACATTTATCATGATATGAGGAAATAAATAATAACTTTATTATTGCCTCTAGGGCATATTTCCTTCATGTTGTAGATCAATAGCTCGCGATGTAGCTCCCCATTTATTTTTGATATCTTCCTAGAGAAAAAAAAAGTTAAAAGATGATAGTAGCAATGATGCGGACTTGGTCCGTGATCTGAGGATTATCCTCATTGCTGCACAGAAGAATTATGTCGTTGATGCACTGCAAGGTGACAGACCTATTCCAGGAGCAGATGCAGATGTTATGAACGTTTGACAAGCTCGGTATGATGACTACTTGATAGTTTAGGGCACCATGCTTTACGGCTTCGAGCCGGGACTTCAAAAACGTTTTGAATGCCACGGAGCATATAAGATGTTCCAAGAGCTGAAATTTGTATTTCAGACTCATAAACCAAGGTATCAATCCAGTAGGAGTCCACGCGCGAGTCCCACGCACCTACACAAACAAACAAGAACCTCGCAACCAACGCGATAAAGGGGTTGTCAATCCCTTCACGGTCACTTACGAGAGTGAGATCTGATAGAGAAGATAGGATAATATTTTTGGTATTTTTATGATAAAGATGCAAAGTAAAATAAACGGAAATAGAAATAGCAAAGTGTTGGAAAAATAATATGATGGAAAATAGACCCGGGGGCCATAGGTTTCACTAGTGGCTTCTCTCAAGATAGCACAAGTATTGGGATGGGTAAACAAATTACTATCGAGCAATTGATAGAATTGAGCATAGTTATGAGAATATCTAGGTATGATCATGTATATAGGCATCACGTCCGCGACAAGTAGACCGAGTCCTGCTTGCATCTACTACTATTACTCCACAAATCGACCGCTATCCAGCATGCCTCTAGAGTATTAAGTTCATAAGAACAGAGTAATGCATTAAGAAAGATGACATGATGTAGAGGGATAAACTCATGCAATATGATATAAACCCCATCTTTTTATCCTCGATGGCAACAATACAATACGTGCCTTGCTGCCCCTACTGTCACTGGGAAAGGACACCGCAAGATTGAACCCAATGCTAAGCACTTCTCCCATTGGAAGAAAGATCAATCTAGTAGGCCAAACCAAAATGATAATTCAAAGAGACTTGCAAAGATAACCAATCATACATGAAAGATTTCAGAGGAGATTCAAATATTGTTCATATATAATCTTGATCATAAACCCACAATTCATCGGATCTTGACAAACACACTGCAAAAGAAGATTACATTGAATAGATCTCCAAAAGAGAGGGGGAGAACATTGTATTGAGATCCAAAAAGAGAGAAGAAGCCATCTAGCTAATAACTATGGACGCGAAGGTCTGAGGTAAACTACTAACACCTCATCGGAGAGGCTATGGTGTTGATGTCCAAGCCCTCCATGATCAAATCCCCCTCCGGCGGAGCGCCGTAAAAGGCCCCAAGATGGGATCTCACAGCTACAGAAGGTTGCGGCGGTAGAAATAGGGTTTTGGCTCTCAGTTTGATGTTTTCTGGGTACATGGGTATATATAGGAGGAAGAAGTACATAAGTGGAGCAACGAGGGGCCCAAGATGGTGGAGGGCGCGCCCAGGGGGGTAGGCGCGCCCCCTACCTTGTGCCTTCGTCGTTCGTTGCTTTGCGTAGACTCCAAGTCCTCTGGATCACGTTCATTCTGAAAATCACATGCCCGAAGGTTTCATTCCGTTTGGACTCCGTTTGATATTCTTTTTCTGCGAAACACTGAAACGGGCAAAAAACAACAATTTGGGCTGGGCCTCCGGTTAATAGGTTAGTCCCAAAAATAATGTAAAAGTGCATAATAAAGCCCAATAAACATCCAAAACAGAATATAATATAGCATGGAATAATCAAAAATTATAGATACGTTGGAAACGTATCAAGCATCCCCAAGCTTAATTCCTGCTCGTCCTCAAGTAGGTAAATGATAAAAACACAATTTTTGATGTGGAATTCTACTTGGCATGGTTTTTAATGTAACCCTCTTTAATTGTGGTATGAATATTCAGATCCGAAAGATTCAAGATAAAAATTTAATATTGACATAAAAGTAATAATACTTCAAGCATACTAACTAAGCAATTATGTCTTCTCAAAATAACATGGCCAAAGAAAGTTCATCCCTACAAAGTCATATAGTTTGGTTATGCTCCATCTTCGTCACACAAAATACTCAAATCATGCACAAGCCCGGTTTCAGCCAAGCAATTGTTTCATACTTTAGAGTTTTCAAACTCTTTCAACTTTCACGCAATACATGAGCATGAGCCATGGACATAACACTATATTTGGAATAGAATATGGTGGTTGTGGAGAAGACAAAAAGGGAGAAGATAGTCTCACATCAACTAGGCGTATCAAAGATATCAATGTGAGGAGTAGGGATTGCCATGCAAAGGATGCACTAGAGCTATAAATGTATGAAAGCTTAACAAAATGCAACTAAGTGGGTGTGCATCCAACTTGCTTGCTCATGAAGACCTAGGGCATTTGAGGAAGCCCATTGTAGGAATATACAAGCCAAGTTCTATAACAAAAAATTTGCACTAGTATATGAAAGTGACAAAACAAGAGACTCTCTATCATGAAGAACATGGTGCTACTTTGAAGCACAAGTATGGAAAAAAGGATAGTAGCATTGCCCCTTTTTTCAGGCCTCTTTTTTTTCTTTTGCCCTTTTTCTTTTTTGGGGGGGGAGGACAATGCTCTATCAATGATGATCATCACACTTCTCTTTATTTACAACTCAATGATTACAACTCGATACTAGAACAAAGTATGACTCTATATGCATGCCTCCGGTGGTGTACCGGGATGGGCAATGATTCAAGAGCGACATGTATGAAATAATATGCATGGTGGCTTTGCCACAAATACGATGTCAACTACATGATCAAGCAAGGCAATATGACAATGATGAAACGTGTCATGATAAACGGAACGGTGGAAATTTGCATGGCAATATATCTCGGAATCGCTATGGAAATGCCATAATAGATAGGTATGGTGGCTGTTTTGAGGAAGGTATATGGTAGGTGTAGTGCATCGGCGAAAGTTGCGCGGTACTAGAGAGGCTATCAACGGTGGAAGGGTGAGAGTGTGTATAATCCATGGACTCAACATTAGTCATATAGAACTCACATACTTATTGCAAAAATCTACAAGTCATAAAAACTAAGCACTACAAGCATGCTCCTAGGGGGGAGGTTGGTAGGAGTTAACCATCGCGCGCCCCCGACCTCCACACAAGGGATGACACTCAAAGAACATCTCATGTTTCAAATTTGTTACACAACGTTTACCATACGTGCATGCTACGGGATTTGCAAACTTAAACATAAGTATTTCTCAATTTCACAACTACTCAACTAGCACAACTTTAATATTACTACCTCCATATCTCAAAACAATCATCAAGCATCAAACTTTTCTTAGTATTCAACGCACTCATAAGAGATTTTTTTACTAAAGTTGAATACCTTGCATATTAGGATTAATTTCATGATTAAAGCAAACTACCATGCTGTTTTGTAGGACTCTCAAAATAATATAAGTTAAGCATGAGAGAACAATAGTTTCTATAAAACAAATCCACCACCGCGCTCTAAAAGATTCAAGTGAAGCACTAGAGCAAAAATTATATAGCTCAAAAGATATAAGTGAAGCACATAGAGTATTCTAATAATTTCCGAATCATGTGTGTCTCTCTCAAAAGGTGTGTACAGCAAGGATGATTGTGGTAAACTAAAAAGCAAAGACTCAAATCATACAAGACGCTCCAAGCAAAACACATATCATGTGGTGAATAAAAATATAGCTCCAAGTAAAGTTACCAATAGACGAAGACGAAAGAGAGGATGCCTTCCGGGGCATCCCCAAGATTTGGCTTTTTGGTATCCTTAGATTATATTGGGGTTCCATGGGCATCCCCAAGCTTAGGCTCTTGCCACTCCTTGTTCCATAATCCATCAAATCTTTTACCCAAAACTTGAAAACTTCACAACACAAAACTTAACAGAAAATCTCGTGAGCTCTATTAGCGAAAGAAAACAAAACACCACTTCAAGGTACTGTAATGAACTCATTCTTTATTTATATTGGTGTTAAACTTACTGTATTCCAACTTCCCTATGGTTTATAAACTATTTTACTAGCCATAGATTCATCAAAATAAGCAAACAACACATGAAAAACAGAAACTGTCAAAAACAAAATAGTCTGTAGTAATCTGTAACTAACGCAAACGTATGGAACTCAAACAATTCCTCACAATTAGGAAGTTCTAGATAATTTGTTTATTGTTCTACTGCAAAAAGAATCAACTAAAAAGCAAGTTCCTGTGATTTATTAAAACTAATCTCTTGCGCACAAAGTTTTTGTTTTCTGCAGCAGAATCATATAACTATTACCGTAGGTTATCCTAACGGTTTTACTTGGCACAGACACTAATTAAAACACAAAAACGAGTCTAACCAGAGTCTAGACAAATTATTTATTCCTAAACAGAAGCAAAAAGAAAAAAACTAAAATAAAATTGGGTTGCCTCCCAACAAGCGCTATCATTTAACGCCCCTAGCTAGGCATAAAAGCAAGGATAGATCTAAGTATTGTCATCTTTGGTAGGCAAACCATAAGTGGCTCTCATGATAGATTCATAAGGTAATTTTATTTTCTTTCTAGGAAAGTGTTCCATGCCTTTCCTTAGCGGAAGTTCGAATCAAATATTTGCTTCCTTCATATCAATAATTGCACCAATCGTTCTAAGAAAAGGTCTACCAAGAATAATGGGACATGAAGGATTGCAATCTATATCAAGAACGATAAAATCTATGGGCACATAATTCCTATTTGCAACAATAAGAACATCATTAATTCTTCCCATAGGTTTCTTGATGGTAGAATCCGCAAGGTGCAAGTTTAAAGAACAATCATCAAATTCACGGAAACCTAGCAAATCACACAAAGTTTTTGGAATCATGGAAACACTAGCAGCCAAATCACACAAAGCATAACACTGATGATCTTTAATTTTAATTTTAATAGTAAGTTCCCACTCATTGTAAAGTTCTCTAGGGATAGAAACTTCCAACTCAAGTTTTTCTTCATAAGATTGCATTAAAGCATCAATGATATGTTTAGTAAAAGCCTTATTTTGACTATAAGCATGCGGAGAATTTAGCACAGAGTGCAACAAGGAAATACAATCTATCAAAGAGCAATGATCATAATTAAATTCCTTGAAATCCAAAATAGTGGGTCCATTGATATCTAAAGTTTTAATTTCTTCAATCCCACTTTTACCAAATTTTGGATCAAGATCTAAAAACTTTGAATTTTTGGAATGCCTTCTAGGTAAAGGTGACTCATCTCCAGTCGCATCATTATCAAGATTCATATTGCAAAACAAAGATTTAATAGGGGACACATCAATAACTTTTAGATCTTCATCTTTATTCTCATAGAAATTAGAAGAACCCGCTTTCATAAAGCAATCTTTCTTAGCACGCATCCTAGAGGTTCTTTATTTGCACTCATCAATGGAAATTATCATGGCTTTGAGAGACTCATTGATAGCATGCTTAGGTAAAATAGATCTAAGTTTCAAAGAATCAACATCAAGAGAAATTCTATCAACTTTCCTAGCCAATTCATCAACCTTAAGCAATTTTTCTTCAAAGAAAGCATTGAAATTCTTTTGTGAATTCATAAACTCCTTAACACTATTCTCAAATTCAGAGGGCATCTTATTAAAATTTGCATAAGAATTGTTGTAGTAATTACCATAATTATTAGAGGAATTACTAGGGAACGGCCTAGTATTAAAGCTTCCTCTATACGCGTTGTTACCAAAATTATTCCTACAATGAAATTCACACCCATAGATTCATTATTATTCTCAATCAAAGTAGACAAAGGCATATCATTAGGATCAGAAGAAACACTTTTAGTAGCAAATAATTTCATAAGTTCATCCATCTTTCCACTCAAAACATTAATTTCTTCTATCGCATGCACTTTTTTATTAGTAGATCTTTCGGTGTGCCATTGAGAATAACTAACCATAATATTATCTAGGAGTTTAGTAGCTTCTCCTAAAGTTATTTCCATAAATGTGCCTCCCGCGGCCGAATCTAAAAGATTTCTAGAAGCAAAATTCAATCCGACATAAATTTTTTGTATAATCATCCACAAATTCAAACCATGATTCGGGCAATTACGTATCATTAATCTCATCCTCTCCCAAGCTTGTGCAACATGTTCGTGATCAAGTTGCTTAAAATTCATAATATCATTTCTAAGAGAGATGATTTTAGCGGGAGGAAAATACTTAGAGATAAAAGCATCTTTGCACTTATTCCAAGAATCAATACTATTTTTAGGCAAAGACGAAAACCACACTTTAGCACAATCTCTAAGCGAAAACGGAAATAGCTGAAGTTTAACAATATCATTATCAACATCCCTGTTCTTTTGCATGTCACAGATATCAACAAAGCTATTTAGATGGGTAGCGGCATCTTCACTAGGAAGGCCGGCGAATTGATCTTTCATAACAAGATTCAACAAAGCAGGATTAATCTCACAAGATTCGACATGATTAAGAGGAGCAATCGGAGTGCTAAAAAATCATTATTGTTGGTATTGGTAAAGTCACACAATTTGGTATTATGTTGAGCCATCGTGACAAGCAAACAATCCAACAAGCAAGCAAACAAGAAAAGAGCGAAAAGAGGCAAACGGAAAAGAGAGGGCGAATAAAACGTCAAGGTTGAAGTGGGGGAGAGGAAAACGATAGGCAGATGGAAAATAATGTAATGCGAGGGAGATGAGTTTGTGATGGGTACTTGGTATGTCTTGACTTGTGCATAGACTCCCCGGCAATGGCGCTAGAAATCCTTCTTCCTACCTCTTGAGCACTGCGTTGGTTTTACCTTGAAGAGGAAAGGGTGGTGCAGCAAAGTAGCTTAAGTATTTCCCTCAGTTTTGAGAACCAAGGTATCAATCCAGTAGGAGTCCACGCGCGAGTCCCACGCACCTACACAAACAAACAAGAACCTCGCAACCAACGCGATAAAGGGGTTGTCAATCCCTTCACCATCACTTACGAGAGTGAGATCTGATAGAGAAGAAAGGATATTTTTTTTGGTATTTTATGATAAAGATGCAAAGTAAAATAAACGGAAATAGAAATAGCAAAGTGTTGGAAGATTAATATGATGGAAAATAGACCCAGGGGCCATAGGTTTCACTAGTGGCTTCTCTCAAGATAGCAGAAGTATTGCGATGGGTATAAAAATTACTATCAAGAAATTGATAGAATTGAGCATAGTTATGAGAATATCTACGTATGATCATGTATATAGGCATCACGTCCGCGACAAGTAGACCGGCTCCTGCCTGCATCTACTACTGTTACTCCACACATCGACCGCTATCCAGCATGCATCTAGAGTATTAAGTTCATAAGAACAGAGTAATGCATTAAGAAAGATGACATGGTGTAGAGGGATAAACTCATGCAATATGATATAAACCCCATCTTTTTATCCTCGATCGCAACAATACAATACGTGCCTTGCTGCCCCTATTGTCACTGGGAAAGGACATCGCAAGATTGAACCCAAAGCTAAGCACTTCTCCCGTTGCAAGAAAGATCAATCTAGTAGGCCAAACCAAAATGATAATTCGGAGAGACTTGCAAAGATAACCAATCATACATAAAAGAATTTAGAGGAAATACAAATATTGTTCATAGATAATCTTGGTCATAAACGCACAATTCATCGGATCTCGACAAACACACCGCAAAAGAAGATTACATCGAATAGATCTCCACAAGAGAGGGGGAGAACATTGTATTGAGATCCGAAAAGAGAGAAGAAGCCATCTAGCTAATAACTATGGACCCAAAGGTCCGAGGTAAACTACTCACACTTCATCAGAGAGGCTATGGTGTTTATGTAGAAGACCTCCGTGATCAATGCCCCCTCCGGCGGAGCACCGGAAAAGGCCCCAACATGGGATCTCACGGGTACAGAAGGTTGCGACGGTGGAAATAGGGTTTTGTCTCTCTGTTTGATGTTTTCCGGGTACATGGGTATATATAGGAGGCAGAAGTATGTTGGTGGAGCAACAAAGGGCCCACGAGGGTGGAGGGCATGCCCAGGGGGTAGGCGCGCCCCCCTACCTCGTGCCTTCCTCGTTCGTTGCTTTGTGTAGACTCCAAGTCCTCTGGATCACGTTCATTCCGAAAATCACGTTCCCGAAGATTTCATTCCATTTGGACTCCATTTGATATTCTTTTTCTACGAAACACCGAAACGGGGAAAACAGCAATTTGGGCTGGGCCTCCGGTTAATAGGTTAGTCCCACAAATAATATAAAAGTGCATAATAAAGCCCAGTAAACATCCAAAATAGAATATAATATAGCATGGAACAATAAAAAATTATAGATATGTTGGAGACGTATCAGGACACACTCTCCTCGCTCATTGCTATGCTTCTCCTAGATGGATCTTGCGTGATCGTAGGCAAAATTTTGAAATACTGTATTCCCCAACAGTTTGACAGATGATCAGCTATGTTGTTTTCCGCACGGGGTACATGCCCTGTTTGCAATCTGTCAAAGCGCTCATCCAACCTTCTCACTTCCTCAACGTATGCCTCCATCAATGGACTTTGGTAATCCTTGTTGACTTGTCTCACCACAAGTTGTGAATCTCCTCGAATGATCTGCTTCTTGATTCCCAATTCTTGGGCAATCCAGAGCCCGGCAAGGAGCCCTTCATACTGTGTTGTATTATTGGTTGCCTCCTCCCGGGGAAAATGCATCTGGATGACATACTTCAAGTGCTCCCCTGTGAGAGAAACAAGAAGCACGCCAGCCCCTGCACCTTCCAGGGAGAATGCACCATTGAAATACATGATCCATTCGTAGGGTGCTTCCTTGTCGGGGGTAACTGTTTCCAGTACTTCTTCATCAGGGGTTCGCGTCCATTCTGTAATAAACTTTGCCAATGCCCTGCTCTAGATTGTTGATGTGCTCTCGAATTTCAGGCCAAAGCTGGATAACCCCAAAGCCCACTCCACTATTCTGCTAGTAGCCTCAGGGTTTCGGAGTATCCTTTGCAATCAGAAGCGGGTGATAACCATGATCTCATGGGGTTGGAAGTAGTGGCACAGTTTCCTTGAGGCCATGATGAGGCCAAAATCAACTTTTGGACACAAGAGTACCTCGATCTAGGCCCCTGTAACAAGGAACTAATGAAGTACACTTGCACCACTTTCCTCCTTGCCACGTCCTTGGGGTGGCCCCTGCTGTCGTGCTCTTCTTTGTCATGATCCTCATCTGGTCCTACCGGGCTTGCTCACTCTCTGTTCCCTCTACTTCCCGCCGTGCCACTAGGGCTGCACTAACCACTTGATTAGTTGCCGCTAAGTACAGCAGCAACGGCTCTTGTGGTTTAGGGGTAACCAAAGTGGGCACAGAGGACAAGTAGGCCTTCAAATCTTGTAAAGCTGAATCTGCTTTCGGAGTCCACTTCATGGGCCCTGCTTTCTTCAAAATTTTGAAGAATGGCAAGGCGTGCTTGCTAACCTGCTAAGTGCGGCAACGCACCCTATCAAATATGAAGAACATGAAGAACATTTGATCTTGTTGGGGTTGGCTTTGATCCCATGATTGGACATGGGTGCCTGGATCTTCTCAATAGCGTTGATCTTGTCGGGGTTGGCTTCGATCCCATGATTGGACATGAAGAACCCAAGTAGCTTGCCGGAGGGAACGCCAAGCGCACACTTCTCCGGATTTAGCTTCAAGCTGATCTTGCGCAGATTAGCAAATGTCTCTTCCAAATCCAGGATGAGGGTTGATCTATCCTTGGTCTTGAACACAATACCATCCATATAATCCTCAATGTTTCTGTGCAACTGTGGTTCAAAACCAATCTGGACGGCTCTTGCAGAAGTGGACCCGGAACTCTCTAACCCAGTAGTGGACAAAGCAGTATGTACCACATGAGGTGATGAACAAGGTCTTCTCTTCTTCTTCCTTGGACATGAAGATCTGCTGATACCTAGAGTATGCATCCAGAAAGGAGAGCAAATCACAACCTGAAGTGGAGTCCACAATCTGGTTGATGTGCGGCAAGGGAAATGTGTCCTTCGGGCAAGCCTTATTGAGATCTGTGAAACCTATGCAAAGCCTCCATGTTTCGTTAGCCTTGCATACGACCACTGTGTTTGCTAACCATGTCATATGCAGTACTCCTCTGACCAGACCAGCTGCCTCAAGCTTCTTAATCTCTTCGGCAATGAATTGCTTCCTCTCCAAGGCCTGCTTTCGAACCTTCTTCTTGACGGGTCGGGCATGTGGGCAGACAGCAAGGTGGTGCTCGATTCCCTCCTTGAGAACACCGGGGATATCAGATGGTTGCCAGGAAAACAGATCGATATTCGCCCGCAGGAAGGGAACGAGTGTGCTTTCCTATTTTTCATCAAGGGTGGCGCTGATAGTGAAGGTACCATGAACGCCAGTCAGCCCTGCCGGGACCTTCTACACATGTGGTGCAGCGACCTTGGATCTTTTGCTATTGGAACTCTCCAGCAAGTCATCAACAGGCGCGGCACACTTCGAAGAGGTATGCTTCCCGGATTCCTTGCTGGTATCCCTGCTATCATTCTTCTTTCCTCTGTTTTCCTTGGCGGGGACTGATGCTGTTGTGGCCTCGGTCGCGACTGCGTCCCGGTACATCTTATCCACGCAAATGATTGTGTCTTTCTCGTCTGACAGAATGGAAATGTCTCCTACCGGCCCTGGCATATTCAAAGTGTTGTAGGCATAGTGGGATGCCGCCATGAATTTTGCCACAGCTGGGCATCCAAGGATCCCATTATACGGTAGAGGGAGGTCGTCCACATCAAACACAACTTTCTCAGTTCGATAGTTCAATTCTCCCCAAATTTCACTAGCAATGTGATCTTTCCCTTATGATGACTCCTGCCGGATTGACTCCTTGAAACGTGCCCGTGACCTTTAGTTCTTCCTCTGCTATCTGAAGCTTGCTGATAACCTTTGCGGAAATCAGATTCAACCCGGCCCCACCGTCAACCAACATCTTTGTGACTTTGAGGTTGCGAATCATTGAAGAGACCAACAACGGCAAACACCCTACCGCGGTGGTGTTGTCAGGATGGTCCTCTTTGTCAAAGATGATGGCCGTGCTTGAGCATTTCAGCGGCTTCCGAGACTCCGCCGCTGGCTCCATGACATTGACCTCACGCGTCCACCTTTTAAGTTGGTGGTGAGAGGACTACAACGATGCACCCCCGTCAATGCACAGGGCGTCAGTGGCCTTCTGGAACTCATGCTTATTGGTTTCCTCTTCATCCCCTCCATCACTCTCATCATTGCAAACTTCCTTCTCTCGGCCCCTAGCGGGTTTTCCTTGGTTCCGAAAAGCCTTGCCGAGGCGTTTTGGTTCACCACCTCGGCCCTTCCCGCCAGTGCCATTCTGACTTTTTTCCTTATCACTCTTCTCATATTCAGCCCTCTGCATCTTGACGAGCTTCTCAACCTCATGACACTCTTGGAGATCGTGGCCTTTCGTCTGATGGATCTTGTAGTATGGCCCGTCGCCTTTCCCAGCCCTCTCGGCAGCCGCAGCTTCCTTGCCCAGGGTTTCGGCCTTAGCCTTCTTGCCGGTACTAAGCATGCCCGATCTTTCGACGGTCATCACTGCCTTATCCTTGCGCCTCTTGTTGTGCTTCTTGTTCTTCTTAGTTTGACTGGTGGATTCATCGTCATTCTCCGAGTCGATGTCCATGTAATCTTCCTCTCTAGAGAGTTTCCTTCCCTCCTCCATCTGAGCGCATTTGTCCACTAAGGTGTAAAGCTCCTTCACAGTCTTGGGCAACCACACATTCATCTTGGAACGTATACTACGGTTGTGCACATTAGATTGGAAGGCAACTATCAGAGCTGCTGGGTGGATATTTGGGATATTTCTGTGGACTCTGCTGAACCTCTGCAAAGAACTTCATAGAGTCTCTCCCTCTTTCTATTGGAGAAGCTGCAAGTCGCTAGGCCGTCTTGGTTCTTGATGGCCGCCCGTGAAGGCGCCAATGAACTCATGGCACTGGTCAGCCCATGACGAAATGGAGTTCTCCGGCAGGTCCATCAGCCAAGACCTAACATTGAACTTGAGTGCCAAAGGGAAGTAGTTGGCAAGCACCTTCTCATCTCTTCCTCCAACAGCTTGAACAGAGATGGTGTAGATGCTCAAGAACTCGGCCGGGTTCAGCCTCCCATCATACTTCTCGGGTATCTCTGGCTTGAACATGCGAGCAGCTGGCCCACGAACTTGCCGTAGCTCACGAGTGAATGCAGGCCACTGAACCTCGAAAGGCAGGCACCCGCTATCCTCAAGCGCAGGCTTGTCGATTTCGGGACCATTGCACCCATTAGTCCGACGGTGGTCGTCGCGGCATCGCTCGATGACGACGCTCACGCCTCCTCTCCGCCTGTCCTCCGGGGCTCGCCGTTGTCTTGGATGTGCTCGAGGGTCGGAAGAGGCAATCAAGACATCGTCGAGTTCTTGATTCCGTAGCTCCCGCACTGGTTCCCGTGGTGGGGACTGCACCATGGGGGTGGCCCCTTCCGTACGGCCAGCAGCGCGAGCCATTGTCGTTTCTTGGGGAGGCCGCAGCGGGCCAGCTTGCTGTGAGCCCCCAGCCTCGGCGAAGCCAATCAGATTCTGAATGGTAGCTCTCCATTCTTCCATATGATCGGCTGCCAGCGGGAACCTTAACAGTCCCATGCTAAGGCCTCCGTAGTGGTGCTTAGCATTGGTGATGATGATGTAGATCGTACCGTCGCCCAGCTTCTGACAGTGCCGGTGGGGACTCGATCACGCCCTTGCTTTTGTGAGCCAGCCACTTGGATTGCAGGGTGATGTGGTGAAGGCACTTGAGGGCCAGTTGCTCCGTTGGGCACAACGGTTGGGTCAACCCGCTTCAAGGGACGTGCACGCCTTGCGCGCTCGTGGCGGGGGTGGCCGGACGTTGGTGATTCACCCCAGACTGGGTGCCACCACTATGGCTGCGCCCTTCGGCAAGGGGAAGATGTAGAGATGGAGTAACCCCTTCGTTTGTACCTCGTGGAACATGACCACTGGGTTGTTGTAGATGTTGCTCTCCTCCGGTGCCTCCCGCTCCTGCTTCCGCCATGTGGGAGGTGGTGACAACACCGTCTGCGCCGATAGCATCCTCCGCAGCGCCCATATCCTTGTGCGCCTCCGCATTCCCTGCGGTGTTGGCGGCCGTGGGTGGAGGAGCCTTCGAGGTGGACGGGTGAGCTGCAACACTGGGCTTCTTCTTGGGTGCCATAGTCGATGGAGCCGTCGATGATGAAAATGGCAATGAAGATGATACCCTACTGACGCTTTCAAGTTCGCGCAAGTGATCCCCCTACCTGGTGTGCCAAAGATGTCGCGGGAAACCACGGCCACCTATGGGACCAAGAGCCCCTTTCTGGTTCGGCGGGGGGATGGCACGTTGCACAAAGAGCAGAGGAGCATGGAACAACACGACAGAGATCACACGTGCAGTTTTTACCCAGGTTCGAGCCACCGCAAGGCATAAAACCCTACTCCTGCTTTGGTGGGTTGATGGTGGAGAACTGGTGGTGAGCGTAACACGCTCGACCGAGAGGGTTCCCTGGGGGCGAATACGGCTACGCGTGTATGAGTGTGCGAGGGAAAGGATTAGCCAACCTTTTCTATGGTTGTCTTGGGCCTCTAGATAAAGGGGTCACCATAATGGTAAATCAGTCATTATGCACTGATTAGATAGCAAACAGTGCTATCATACCTAACTCAGCAGGCTGATAGAGCGCATTTGCTCAATGTCACATCACAGCTCGCTTGGCAGGCCCTGTCGGGCTGTTTTGCCAACCTTGCGCCTGCTTGATTGACATGTCGCAGGACGAGTGTCCCTTGGAGGTATTTCCTATAGGAAGTGGCTGCCACGTGGCGAATATCAGCCACTTAGTCACTTTGGAGCTTGACACCGCACTGAATGACGACGTGCGTCGTGATGAGCGGGTGCGGTGGGGTGGTTCTGCCTCCGTAAGCCCCGACAGGCCTGGCGGGACGACCCGAAGGCTTGCTTCCGGGGGTAACCCCATCCTTGACATGCTCTCCTGCCCGATAAGGGAGGTTTTTCCCCAAGCAATATCTTTCTTTTCTGGCTCTTCTCGGTCTTCTTGTGCTGCACGTCGGTCCTTTGAAGGACTAATTCCTTGTGCTCCAAACTGACCTTGGTGCCACGATCTTGTTCTCGTGCATGTGCACAGACTGGGCAACGGACCTAGGGTTTGTTGCACCGACACAAGGCTTCTACACCCGCTGTGAAAAAGGTCCCGGCAGGGCTGACTAGCGCTGATGGTACCTTCACTATCAGTGCCACCCTTGATGACAAATAGGAAAGCGCGCTTGTTGCCTTCCTCGGTGATTGTCGATGTGTTTGCCTGGCAACCATCTGACATCCCCGGTGTTCCTAGGGAGGTAATCGAGCACCACCTTGATGTCTGCCCACATGCCCGACCCATCAAGCAGAAGATCCGGAAGCAAGCTTTGGAGTGGCAACAGTTTATTGCCGAGGAGATCAAGAAACTTGAGGTAGCTAGTCTGGTCAGAGGGGTGTTGCATCCAACATGGTTAGCGAATCATGTGGTGGCACGCAAAGCTAATGGGAAATGGAGTCTCTACATAGATTTTACAGATCTGAACAAGGCATGCCCAAAGGACGCATTTCCGTTGCCGCGCATCAACCAGATTGTGGATTGCACCTATGGGTGTGACCTGCTTTCCTTCCAGGATGCCTACTCTGGGTATCATCAGATCTTCATGTCCAAGGAAGACGAAGAGAAGACCGCATTCATCACCCCATGTGGCACATACTGCTTCGTGCAGATGCCTTTCGGGTTGAAGAGTGTCGGATCCACTTTCGCAAGAGCAGTCCAAGTTGGCTTTGAGTCATAGTTGCACAGAAACATTGAATCTTACATGGATGATATTGTGGTCAAGACCAAGGCCAGATCAACCCTCAATCATGATTTAGAAGAGACGTTTGCTAATCTATGCAAGATCAACTTGAAGCAAAACCCGGAGAACTGTGTGTTTGGAGTTCCTTCTGGCAAGCTACTTGGCTTCGTTGTGTCCCATCGAGGGATAGAGGCCAGTCCTGACAAGATCAAGGCTATCAAGTAGATTCAAGCACCCAAGACGGTCAAGGACGTGAGGCATTTGACTGGGTTTGTTGTCGCACTTAGCAGATTCATTTCCAGGTCTGTCGAGTGTGCCTTGCCGTTCTTCAAGATCTTGAAGAAGGCAGGACCCATGGAGTGGATCCTAGAGGCAGACGCTGCACTACAAAATTTGAAGGCCTACCTTTCCTCTGTGCCCACTTTGGTCGCTCCAAAACCTTCGGAGCCATTGCTGCTATACTTGGCGACCACTAATCAAGTGGTCAGCACAGCACTGGTGGCGTAGCAGGAGGTGGATGAAGTAGCAGACACAGCTGGTGTCCATTCTAGGAAGGAAAGTGAGCACACCACATCAAGGTCAGAAGCAGATCGAGATGGAGAAGAGCAAAGTAGCGGAAGCAGTTCTCTGGTCACGGCAAATAAGAAAGTGGTGGAGCGCCAAGTGTACTTCGTCAGCTCCTTGTTGTAGGGGGGCTAGATCCAGGTACTCTAGTGTGCAAAAATTGATTTTTGGCCTTATCATGGCCTCAAGGAAACTGTGCCACTACTTCCAAGCCCACGAGATCACATATGTCACACGTTTCCCTTTGCAATGGATACTTCGAAACCCTGAGGCTACCGACAGGATGGTGGAATGGGCTTTGGAGTTATCCATCTTTGGTTTGAAGTTTGAGAACACGTCAACAATTCAGAGCAGAGCATCTGAAGTACATCGTCCTGATGCATTTTCCCTAGGAGGAGGTTACCAACAATACAGCAGAGTATGAACAGCTCCTTGATGGGCTCAGAATTGCAATAGAACTGGGGGATCAAGAAGTTGATTATCCGTGGAGACTCACAACTTGTGGTGAGACAAGTCAACAAGGATTACCAAAGTCCATTGATGGAGGCATATGTTGAGGAAGTGAGAAAGTTGGATTAGCGCTTTGATGGATTGCAAACAGAGCACGTACCCCGTGCGGAAAACAGCATTGCTGATCATCTGTCAAAGTGTGCTACGCAAAAGCTCCCTGTGGAACCAGGAACTTTTGTTCCCCATCTGACTCAGCCCTCCATATCCCCGGCAACAATGGCCAGAAAGAGGAGGAAACCAGAATCCGGCAAGCCTCTCCCGGTAGAACCTTTCAAGGATCCCGGCGGAAAGCTTGTCGGGCATAACTCCCCTTCGGTTGCTGAGCTACATCCTCCCGCCAGGCCACCGGTCCCCAGGGTCGAATATTTCACTCTCACGAATGAGGAGGTGTTGTTATTCCTTATTGCCGAGTCACGGGCTCCAACTTGGGCATAGAACCTAGTCCATTTCCTCCAAACTGGAGAACTACCCGAAGAGCAAGAAGAAGTTGGAAGAGTAGCCCGGATGGCCAGTATGTATCAGTTTGTTGATGACATGCTATACAGAAGGAGGCCCAACGGTGTGAAATTGAAGTGCATTTGTCGGGAAGGAGGAAAGGAACTGCTGGCGGAGATACGCAAGGGTATGTGCGGATACCACATTGGATCAAGGGCGTTGGTTGGGAAAGCTTTTCGACAAGGATTCTACTAGCCCACAGCCCTCCAAGATGCGATCAAGCTTGTCACCAAGTGTGAAGCCTGCCAGTTCCATTCCAAGAATATCCACCTGCTTGCCCAAGCTCTTCAGACAATCCCTTTATCATGGCCCTTTTTGGTCTGGGGGCTCGATATCCTTGGTCCTTTACCCTGATCTGCCGGAGGATTTGAATTCTTGTTCGTTGTAGGCCAGAAGTAGAGGCCGTGAGAAAGGTGATTGCTCAGTCAGCTATCAAGTTCTTGAAAAGATTGGTGTGCCACTTTGGAGTTCCTCCCCGGATCATCACTAATAATGGCACCTAGTTCACGAGTCGCGCCTTCATGCAATACGTTCATGCCCTAAGAAGCACAATCTCGTTCGCCTCTGTGGCCCACCCAAGGAGCTACGGACAAGCTGAGAGGGCGAACGCTGAAGTGTTGTCAGGACTCAAGACAAGAACATTTGATAGACTGCAGAAGTGTGGTAGGCGACAATCTATGAGCTGCCGGAGGTTCTTTGGTCCCTTGGAACAACCCCAAATCTAGCTACCTGGCAGACTCCCTTCTCCCTAGTCTCCGGGGCAGAAGCAGTTATCCCCACAGAACTCATTTACGGGTCACCTCAAGTGCTTGCCTATGATGAAGTAGCACAAGATTAGCACCAGTATGACGATGTTGTGCTACTTGAGGAGAACTATCTCCGAGCTGCTAGGCGTGCCGCATGCTATCAGCAAGCCCTGCATCACTATCACAGCCGCAGGGTTCACGCCCGGTTTTTTGACGAAGGGGATCTTGTCCTTAGGCGCGTTCAGTCTGCCAAGGGTGCAAACAGGTTGACACCGACCTGGCGCGGTCTGTCTGGAGATGGAAGACGACATTCAGTTGCAAAAGTCATGGAACATTGAGCATCTTCGCAAGTTCTACCCGTAAGGTGCGGTTGTCGGACCCTGCCCGGCAGCCACCCTTTTATACAGGCCTTGCCTCTATTGCATGTAACCCCTTGTACAAAGCCAGGCGTAGACCCTAAGCAATAGAAATAAATGAAGCACTGGGGCCCCCGACAAATTGCATGCATGCGTAAGCATATCATGAGCATTGCATGTTCATGTAGATAATATCGCATGAGACATCATTTTCATCTGCATCAAACTACAGGCTCCTACCGTGGATTCGGCCCCGAAGAGGAGAAGAGAAGACAAGCCTACATTGCGATCCCCGACAGGCTCAAAAAGACAACTTTTCTCTTAACCATAGGCGTTCTGTATGTAAAAACTTGTGCATAGGGAAACCTCGCCACTTTCAAAACTTAGGTGCTCCCGTCCCTTGACTCAAACGTTGCTTCGGTCGGGGTGGTTGTAGTGGACTTTGGCGAGAAAGTTGACGTGGGGCTGGTCCCTCTATACAGTTTGGGCCCGGCAAGCCTAGCTCCACAGCAGAAAACTGAGGGTATGTCACGACCGGTTTTCCGGGTATTAAATTCTAGAAAATGGCCGTTGTGCTCACGAGCCCCAGGATAACTGTTAGCTGATGAGGCACCAACTTGATACAGAAATTCCAAGCAAAATACAACATATGTAGTACAAGACCATCCTGGCCTGTGAGTACAACAAATGGTTTCTAGTGTTTGATGGCGGAAGCGGGTTGTGAATCATCAGTGTCTATGGGACTCCATTTTCCACAGGAATAGCTGACCAGGTTAACTCCTATCTTCGCGAGGCTGCTATCACCGTTGCTTAGGTTCCGGGGCTGTCATCACGGTCGTTCCTCTCCGCGCAAGAAATCTGGCCAAGACAATAGCCAGGGACAAGAAAGTGAGTACTTTGAATGTACTCGCAAACATTATGAACACGGGTATAATATAACAACGATGGTTCTGAAATATTTTATGCTCACGACACCAGACACAAAAGATAATAAAATTTCTGATGCATGCAAGCAGGTTATTTATGAATATGCAATAACATATTCATAAATGCACCGATCGGGTGTCTGAAGCGACGCCTCGAAAGGTTAGCAAATAAAGGGAAATGCCACAGTCGGGCGTCTGAGCGACACCACATAAAGGGCTTATAAATAAATGCCACAGTCGGGCGTCTCAGCGACACCACATAAAGGGCTTATAAAAGAAATGCCATAGTCGGGCGTCTCACCGACAGCACATAAAGGGCTTATAAATGAAATGCCACAGTTCGGCGTCTCAGCGACACCACATAAAGGGCTTATAAAAGAAATGCCACAGTCGGGCGTCTCAGCGACACCACATAAAGGGCTTATAAAAGAAATGCCACAGTCGGGCGTCTCAGCGACACCACATAAAGGGCTTATAAAAGAAATGCCGCAGTCGGGCATCTCAGCGACACCACATAAAGAGCTTATAAAAGAAATAACAAGCATGCAACAGTCGGGCGTCTGAGTGACGCCACATAAAGGGCTTATAAATAATTATAGTGAATACCCAGGAGGTAAAACCATCCCAGGGATACTCAATATATAAAGGGTTAGTCCATAATAATGATAAACATAATTATCACGAGTGATCAGTCATGATCCACATTTTGGTTTGG
This sequence comes from Triticum dicoccoides, assembly GCF_002162155.2. Classification (NCBI taxonomy): domain Eukaryota; kingdom Viridiplantae; phylum Streptophyta; class Magnoliopsida; order Poales; family Poaceae; genus Triticum; species Triticum dicoccoides. The sequence continues at coordinate 143,686,729 of NC_041383.1, read as the reverse complement.
TAGTTTCCTCCTCCGAAGACCGACACTAAGACCGACACTTGACCCATCCCAGACTGTAGTCCTTAACCATGGACATGGCTATTCGAATAGGTTTAATCTCTGCAGAGGGTTTACTCTTTACCCACGAGTAACGGATTCCTTTAGTCCATCGGGACTAATTCCGTCTACGGTCTTTTAAATGAAAACGCACCTGACTTGCACACACCAGCTTAACTCACCGGTGTCCGGAATCACCCATGACACTCGTTAAGCAAAACTCTAAGTGGGGAGGCTACAACCTCGATTAGCATGGGATCACAAAATTTATACCGCATGCAAAACTGGGGAAGCTACCCCCTTGGCTACAACCAAGAAAACCCATGCCCCCTGACCGGATGACTGACTTTAATCCATGGCCGTGGTACCCTCATCCCGGCCCCTTCGTACGGTGTGTGCTATAAAGGGGTTGACAAATTACTGAACCGTACTCTACTTGTTGTAGAGACAAGTGGTAGTACAAAACAAGTATGGGGGTTACAGGAACAAGACTCGATCTACGGTCGACTCAGGAGGTTTATAAATTCCCTGCATGACATGTATAATGAAATTATTTCAACCAACTGAATCACTGCTCACTATACCTCACTATGCCATACCGGACATAACCGTCCCGACGGAGACCAGCGACAAACTCATGCCTACCCAAGGCAGAGGTTTTCCCAGATTCCTTCTGGCATGCATGCAAGGCACATGAGGATGATTATCATCACAATTGTGTTCATTTCCAACAGCATGGAAATCACTAATATGCATTCATGCATATGATCATATCACATGAAATAACAAGTTCTCCGAAATGAGGTGGTGTTATAAACGTGTTAACGAACACACCAAAAATATTATGCCGGGGTTCAGAATGCTTGCCTTCAAGGTGTGGAAAGGCAGGGTGCACTCCAAAACTTTTGAAAGTTTTCTTCTCTCTCTCCAAAGTCCTAAATTAAATAAATTTGAATTAACACACAAATTCAAAATCAGCGCAAAAAGTTGTTTGAAATATTTTCAAATAAATCTTAAAATAAACTAGGTTAAATTTGAGAGAGGTAGGAAAAAGAATCAATTCATTTGGAGTTATATTTAAAAAGTTATAGCCAGTCAAAGTTTAGTCAAAAATCTGGTTTTAAAAAATAAAACAGAAAAGAAAACGATTTGAATATACATGTACACGTCGAAAGCGTATTTTGGTTTTACGCTTCCACTTACTCCAGCGTGGACGGTGCACGAGTCACTGATAGTGGGCCCGCCTGGCCCACTGGTCAGGTTTGACCAGTCTATCTCTCCCTCCTCTTCCTCTGCCCGAACGGAGGCGAGGCAACGGCGATCAACGTCGGCGAACGGCGGCTCCCCGCGGGCTCCAGAGGGTCGGGATGGATCCGCAAGACCGGGGCGGTTCTTCCGGTGGTCGAGGGGGTGATGGGGATGGAGGGAGTCGTGGTTCCCGATCAAAATCGAGCAGGGGGAAGGGTTCACGGGAGGAAGAGAGAGCTTCTGGTGGAGAGAGTGGAGAGGGGGAGGCCCTGGTGGTGCCGGAATGGCCGGGGCAGTGGCGGCGGCTGCGGTTGCCGGAGATGGGGAAGGAGACCTCCCCGAGTTGATTGGCTGCCAATGGGGGTCCTAGGGAGATGGCTTGGGACTGCCTGCGTGCGGGGATGAGCTCGGGGCTCCTTATATAGGCGAGTCGAGGCGGTTCAGCGGCGGCCGCGGATAAGGTCGCTGGCGACCATCTTTCTGTAGCTTGGGCGACGTGGCGGCGACGAGCGCTAGGGGACACGCTTGCGGATGAGCTCGCACTGCTCCAGGAGGCAGGTGGCAAGCGCTGGCGGCTTGGGCTGCACCGACCTGGCCGAGACGTGCTGCGGACGCCGGCGTGCCGCCAAGAGCTCTGACGGTGCTGTTGTAGGCTGCCAGGGCGGCTTGGCGCGTTGCGGGGAGAAGGTTAGTGAGTGGTGTGGCTCCGCAGGGCGGTGGCAAACCAGGGGCGCGACGCGTCAGCTCGGGCGCGGCACGTGCAATACGCGTGCTCTGCTCGCGCCCAGAGCACGCACGGAACATGCTCGACGAAATGCCGGGGCATGCTAGGGGTCTCGGGTGAGGTTGGCAAGCAATAGAACTAGATTAGTGATAGAGGGAAGATCAAGGGACAAGGTGGTTTGGTCAGGAGACCAAGTTCATAATGCAAACAAAACTCATGCCAAATCAGTTCATGCTTTCAAGGTGCTTGACAAAATGCCACAGGCACCTAGGCATTTCTTGGAGTGGCCAAATCTTCCAGAGTGGGGTCTCTTTAGATGGAAGAGAGTGTGGTGAGGTTAGTTTGTGAAAAGCACAAACTTGCTAGTGCAAGTTTTGCAGAACTTCAGTACTGGACAGGAGGTGAATGGCATCATTTCATGAACCAAAGATGATCCAAGGGGTGCATGCTCCTGGACTTAGAGGTTTAGCATGGAGGACTACAAGTAGGACAAAGCTCATGGGTAAAGGAGCAACTTAAGAAGTAGTTGCTGTACAAATCCTCAAGTTGGACCAGTATGGAAAAGAGGTTGATTCACTCAAATTTTCCAAAGGACATCACTGGGTTTTTCCACAAAGTGGAATCATATGCTGCTACTAACATCCCATAATTTTGGTGGAAGCTAGAAAGAAATATTTAAATGAGTTGCAGTGCAAAATTGCCCACTGGAGCATAGAAGAAAATTGGGTGTAGAGCTCAAAATATTTCATGAATAAAAGATATTTTTGCATAAAAGTGATTTTAAAACATCACCTGACATCTCCAAATTTTGGTTGGAATTTTAAGTGAATTTATCAAATGGTTGTAGTTCAAATATGGCCATATGAACTTGGAAAACCATTTTTCAAGAAAATAAAGATCAAGCAAATTAATTATGTAATTAGTTCTACTAGTAAAAGAAAAGTTTTTCTTGAGAGGTTAAACAAGCCCAATAACATATTTGAAAGGTTTTCTTTTGGGGGAAAACTCCATAATAACAAGAGAGAAAAATGGTCCAAAAATCAAAAGGGAGCCCAGAAAATAAAAAATTTAATTTCCTGGCGAAATTTTAATTAAGAAAACAAGGTTAAAAAACAAGGTTAAAATTTTGGGGTGTCACAACACTACCCCCCTTAAGAAAAATCTCGTCCTCGAGATTTGCTAAGAGCCGTTGTGAAAAACAAATACTCCACGGTTACGGGTTTTTGCTAGCAGTATAGGTTTTTGAGCGGTTGTGAGTCTGCGCCGTGGTGCTGTGTGAATAAAACAATCCATATAGTGAGAGGATAAACGATGCAACAACTTAGGGAAAAGAAATCTCCCTCCAGGATTTTTTTCGCGATTACAATGTTTTATCACAAAGAAAACTACTCATATTAGTGGGAACTAAATACTCGAGTCGTCGCACATATTCGAGGCACCATGCATATGTTACAACGCAATAATAAACGCTGCAATAACAAATACCACAGTGATGTCTAAACTGAGAAAGGTAACTGGACGGGTTCCCGAGAAAATGTCACTGGTAATGGGATACACTCCTCTTCTATCGGACGGAGTGGATTGACCAGTCGATGTATGTGTCTCTCCGGGTCGGGCTTCAGTGGTCTGCCGATGGCAATTTGAGGATTCGAATCAGCGAGACTCTGGAGATAATCCATTACTGGCTGGTTCAAGTGCTCTTGAGCGATGATATAATGGATAAGGTTGGCCAGAATTGGGTCTCTCTCAATCCGTCCACCGGAAAAAGATGTTACTCCTCCGGTGCTGCACGGCTCGGAAAATAATAATATCCTCGTTCGCGGGCATAGGGTACTGCAGACCGAAGATGAGCAATCGCTTCCTTCGCAGCAGCTTCTATGGCCAGGCGTGGGGTTGGCATAGATTTCCCCGCGAATGAGACCTCCGTTGGATCTTGGTTGGGGTCTATGGGAGGGATGTGTACTGCTTCCCAATATTCCGAGGTGGAAGGGGCGATCCTCGATTTGAACAGCTCGTACTGGGGTGGCTGGGTAGAATCCATGGTACTGCAGGTAAAGTCCCACAAAATTTTGACAAAGCTACCCGGGGTTGCATCTGGGGTTCTCAGATATATACCAGGGCTCGGCATGGCAAGAAAAGGTTGTTAGGGTGGTGCACAAGGGGTGGGGTGCTTGGTAAGGTCACGAGGTGGCCTTTTTATAGTACTGAAGCTGGGTCATTTTTACCGTGGTGTAAGGTAATAAATTTGCCAGCTTAGCTCCAAGGGTCGAGGTCAAAGCCACATATACATACCTCACTAAAGTGACGTATCACTGTGGGGTTGTCGGGGTTTGTCTTGGTAGCTGTGCTCAGAACAATATGCAACTGCGTGCTGACATATTCTTGCAAGGCTACTACTAAAACAGAGGCATAACAATAGGCTGCGTTAACTCACAAGGTCACACGATTACAAAGTGAGGATACACTGAGACTCGGCATTACTCGGGTGACTTAGTCTACCACGTTTATATCCAAACGGGCGTGCCTTGTGGATGTCGAGGCTTCTCCACGGGTCTCACCGTTGGAATTAGCCGGAGATGGTGGAGGAACTGCAGGGTCGGGGTAGCGATGATGACCATTGCGGGGATTGTTGGCCACAATCCCGTTGGAGTGTGTTCCCAAAAGGCGACGAAGCACTTCTAGGGTCATCAAAGTATCTTGGTTGATGGCTGGGGCTGATCTCAAGGTCTCGATCGGGTGCCTGAACAGCATGACTGGGTTGTCGGCGTCGGGCTCGTCTTCTCCTCTTGCTGAGGCTCGACGAACCAGCTCTCCACAAGCTGCGATCAGATCAATGGTTATTTGATCGAATAGTGCCTCTAGTGCACCTACATAGCGCACCAGGTGCAACAATGCAGGATCCGCCTCGTGATCTCCATTGGCAACTTGGAGTGGTCTACCATACCCTTCGCGTCTGGGGTAGTAGTAGAACGAGCGACAGTTAACTCTGGGCGACAACTGCCGGAGTTGAACTATAGCCTCTCGAGCAGCTAGCTAGATGGCTTGTGGCTCAAAGGAAGTTGTCCTTCCGGTGAACCTGTAGGGGCGTTCTGGAGATAGACCCCTACCGTAGATGTGCACAGTGGCCCATAATTGACGGCTTTCACCGCCCATGGGTCCTTGGTACACAACAAATTCTGGGGGCTCTTCTAACGCATAGGCACGACGGGTGAGGTTTGCGAGTATGGTCACAAAACCTCCAAGGTTGGTTTCTGTTGTTTCACTGTGCACGACGGGGCCAGGCATTATGGCTCGGTTTGGGGCAGAGGCTGTGCTGTGCTGGGTTGAGGCGAGCGTGCCCCTTTTTTTATAGAAAAAGGGGACGTAGTCTTCCTTCGCACGCTTGTGAAGGAGACATCTTGGGTGCTGGTCACTAGCACGTTATTGACAGGCTAGGTTGATAGGTTGGGCACCGACTGCCAAAAGTGTCGGGGTCACTGTGTGGCTATCTGGCACGAGAAGCTTGGTTGGGGTTTGGTTAACGTCTGGTGGGTTGGTTTGCCTAAGTTTTTCGACCTGGTTAAGATAGGATTAGCCAATGGTCAGCCTGGCTGTGATACCAAGTTTGTCACGACCGGTTTTTCGGGTATTAAATTCCAGAAAATGGACATTGTGCTCACGAGCCCCAGGATAACTGTTAGCTGATGAGGCACCAACTTGATACATAAATTCCAAGCAAAATACAACATATGTAGTACAGGACAATCCTGGCCTGTGAGTACAACAAATGGTTTCTAGTGTTTGATGGCGGAAGCGGGTTGTGAATCGTCAGTGTCTATGGGACTCCATTTTCCACAGGAACAGCTGACCAGGTTAACTCCTATCTTCGCGAGGCTGCTATCACCGTTGCTTAGGTTCCAGGGCTGTCATCACGGTCGTTCCCCTCCGCGCAAGAAATCTGGCCAAGACAATAGCCAGGGACAAGCCAGTCAGTACTTTGAATGTACTCGCAAACATTATGAACACGGGTATAATATAACAACGATGGTTCTGACATATTTATGCTCACGACGCCTGACACAAAAGATAATAAAAATTCTGATGCATGCAAGTAGGTTATTTATGAATATGCAATAACATATAAGTAATAAAAATGCACCGATTGGGTGTCTGAAGCCACGCCTCGAAAGGTTAGCAAATAAAGGGAAATGCCACAGTCGGGCATCTGAGCGACACCACATAAAGGGCTTATAAAGAAATTCCACAGTCGGGCGTCTCAGCGACACCACATAAAGGGCTTATAAAAGAAATGCCACAGTCGGGCGTCTCAGCGACACAACATAAAGGGCTTATAAAAGAAATGCCACAGTCGGGCGTCTCAGCGACACCACAT
>NC_041383.1:143659156-143680032 GCF_002162155.2 Triticum dicoccoides | reverse complement strand
GACACCACATAAAGGGCTTATAAAAGAAATGCCACAGTCGGGCGTCTCAGCGACACCACATAAAGGGCTTATAAAAGAAATGCCACAGTCGGGCGTCTCAGCGACACCACATAAAGGGCTTATAAAAGAAATGCCACAGTCGGGCGTCTCAGTGACACCACATAAAGAGCTTATAAAAGAAATAACAAGCATGCCACAGTCGGGCATCTGAGCAACGCCACATAAAGGTCTTATAAATAATTACAGTGAAATACCCAGGAGGTAAAACCATCCCAGGGATACTCAATATATAAAGGGTTAGTCCATAATAATGATAAACATAATTATCATGAGTCATCAGTCATGATCCACGTTCTGGTTTGGTAGTTTCCTCCTCCGAAGACCGACACTAAGACCGCGCTTGACCCATGTCAGACTCTAGTCCTTAACCATGGACATGGCTATTAGAATAGGTTTAATCTCTGCAGAGGGTGTACTCTTTACCCACGAGTAACGGATTCCTTTAGTCCATCGGGACTAATTTCGTCTACTGTCTTTTAGATGAAAACGCACCTGACTTGCACACACCAGCTTAACTCACCGGTGTCCGGAATCACCCATGACACTCGTTAAGCAAAACTCTAAGTGGGGAGGCTACAACCTCGATTAGCATGGGATCACAAAATTGGCTTTAATCCATGGCCGTGGTACCCTCATCCCGGCCCCTCTGTATGGTGTATGCGAGAAAGGGGTTGACAAATTACTGAACCGTACTCTACTTGTTGTAGAGACGAGTGGTAGTACGAAACAAGTATGGGGTTACTGGAACAAGACTCGATCTACGGTCGACTCAGGAGGTTTATAAATTTCCCCACATGACATGTATAATGAAATTATTTCAACCAACTGAATCACCGCTCACTATACCTCACTATGCCATACCGGACATAACCGTCCCGACGGAGACCGGCAACAAACTCATGCCTACCCAAGGCAGAGGGTTTCCCGGATTCCTTCTGGCATGCATGCAAGGCACATGAGGATGATTATCATCACAATTGTGTTCATTTCCAACAGCATGGAAATCACTAACATGCATTCATGCATATGATCATATCACATGAAATAACAAGTTCTCCGAAATGAGGTGGTGTTATAAACGTGTTAACGAACAAACCAAAAATATTATGTCGGGGTTCATAATGCTTGCCTTCAAGGTGTGGAAAGGCGAGGTGCACTCCAAAACATTTGAAAGTTTTCTTCTCTCTCTCCAAAGTCCTATTTTAAATAAATTTGAATTAACACACAAATTCAAAAACAGCATAAAAAGTTGTTTGAAATTTTTTCAAATAAATCTTAAAATAAACTAGGTTAAATTTGAGAGAGGTAGGAAAAAGAATCAATTCATTTGGAGTTATATTTAAAAAGTTATAGCGAGTCAAAGTTTAGTCAAAAATCTGGTTTTAACAAAATAAAACAGAAAAGAAAACGATTTGAATATACACGTACACGTCGAAAGCGTATTTTGGATTTACGTGGGGTCGCTTTCTTAATTGAAGGGTAAATTGATTTTGATTTGGATCCAGTGAAAGTGCAATCATGCCCTTAATCATATTTTGATGTTGATGACAACACATATGCTCGGGACTAATCATGTTTATCAAGTATATCTCAGGACTATGTTCCAAAGACCGTGTGCATGCATCATGACTAGGGACAAAAAGCATATAACTCAAGAATGGAGATACAAGATGTTGACTTCATTTATGGTTTGTTCTTGAGTATAGGGATCCCGCACTATTAAGAGGGGATCGATGGATCTAGTGAAAGACTTGCTCAAAAGATACCATTTCTATACCTTGCCTTGGGACGTCCAGTGTTCTACGGACGTCCGGTCCTTCCTGATTGCCCTGACGTCCGGTCACTTTCGGACGTCCGGCGTTCCACAATAGAAGCATTTCTACGGATGTACGGAACCCTCCGTACGTCCGACACTTTCACGACAGAAGCGTTTTTACGGACGTCCGGACCCTCCGGTCGTTCGTGCTCCGGATGTCCGGCCCAGCTCGGACGTCCATATCCTGTACACTGGGTTGTGGGTCACACTTTTCACATCGGCCGATCGTCCGATGGCTGTCGGACGTTCGGACCTATTTGTGCCTCCGGACGTCCGGCCATCTTGTACCCCAAACGGTCACTTCTACCCACCACCTATATATATACCTTTCCCTTCCACAGGATAAGGTTGACCATTCACTTTGAGCCTCTCAAGAACACTCCTCACTCTCTCTCTCATTCATCCACACTAAATCCTAGATTTCCAAGTGTTCTAGGAGCATTTGAGAGAAGTTCTCCAATCAAGTGATAGATGCACTCCTTCCCCTTCTTTGCACAAAGGAATTCGTGACTTGAGCAAGTTTTGAGCTTTTCCCATCATTCTTGTTACTCTTGGAGGTTGGAGACTCCTAGGCGGTAGGAGTCATTCGGAGAGGAATCGAACTTTGTGATTACCCTCGGAAAAGTTTGTGAGGGTTTGGAGACCACCCCAAGGTCTACCACTGGTGGTTGAGAAACGCCTCCGTGGTGTTTTCTCAAGGGGAGAATAGGGTGAGCCTTCGTGGCGTAGGTGTGCCTTCGTGGTAACATCCACACCTCTAACGGTGACTAGCTTCCCTCCAAGGAAGTGAACATTTGCATACATACTCGTCTCCCGGAGTTGCGGTTATTCCTAACCCTAACTCTCTACTGGTGGTTACTTGTCTCGTTACACTTACGTACATTATATTGTGCTTGCCTACTTACATGTTTGTGTTGTTTGCTTAGTACTTTGTGCTCACGTGCAATTGTTAGGCTCATCTTCATATTCCGCATTATTGCCTAAAATTGCCAAGTAACAATTAAAATTTGTAATTGTACCTATTCACCCCCCCTCTAGGTCCATCTCGATCCTTTCAATTGGTATTAGAGCCTCATGCTCTATTCTTGTGGCTTAACCGCCCTAGAGCGAGATTAACCCAGATGGGACTCCTGGTTGTAGATCCTAAGGATAAAGGCGAGGTTTCCTCTGAAGTCAAGTCCTTTACGTCTCAGGATCTAGAACGGGCCCTTGCTAAGCAAAAAGAGGAGCATGATGCTTCTCTTGAGGCCTTGGTCCAACTGATATTAGCCACGTTGTCCGCGGTGCTTGCACCACACTCAAGTGGTGTGGGTTTGAGGCCAACCGTGCCTACATCATCACTTGGTCAACCACCTCCTAGCAGTGAACACGCTAGTGTTCCTTGGCTTTATGAAAGACCTCAGGTTGAGAAACCAAGATATAATCCTCAAGGCAAACCTCCTTTACTTTCTGCTACTTCCGATTTTGCTTTGTGGAAGGTTGCTATGCAGGATCATCTTCGACATGGAAACGATGAGATGCTGGAGATTATAGAGTATGGCTATCATGTGGTTGATCCAAAGAACCCCACACCAAGAGAACTATATGACAAGAACCTCAATGACACGGCAATCATGTGTATAAGGAGAGGTATGGATGAAAAGCAAAGGAGACCGTTCATACACATCAGAAGTGCCAAGGAACTATGGGAAAGTATTATACGATCCAGGACCGGCACTTCTACCCTCCGGAGTGCTCAATATGATATTGCCAAGGGGCAATTGCAAAACTTTTTTATGGAAAAAGGTGAAACCCCCAATCAACTCCTTGAGCATCGCATGACTCTCACTGCGGATATTGAGTCATGTGAGTGTGACAAGACACAAGATGGATTCAATATGACTAAGAGGTTTCTTGTGGATAAGTTGCTTCATGCTCTTGCTCCATATCATCATCAAATGGTGTGGGACATAATACAACACCATACCTTTAAGGAAATGACTACACATGACATCATATCCACCTTCCAACTATTTGAAGAGTCAAAGGCCAATGCCACAAAACATCTTGCCATGCATGGTTCACCATCATCAAAGATCAATCTTGCATTGAAGGCCAAGCAAGTATGTGAAGATGAGCAAAGTGAAGAAGAAGAAGATGATGATGATGATGAAGATGGTAATGAGATTGAATCCGACGAAGGCCCTTTGTATGAAGACATGGCTCTTTTTGTCAAGAAGTTTAGCGCCGGAAAATTCAAGGGAAGATTTCAAAAGAAGAAAGTAAGGAAATGATACAACTGTGAAGAAACCTATCACTTCTCCAATGAGTGCCCTTATGAGAAGAGAGAAGATAAACCAAGGTTTCCCAAGAAGAAGTTGCCAAATCCTTTGAACTCCAAGCTCAAGAAGAGAGATGGAATGGCAATGGTTCTCAAGAAGAATCTGATCCGGATGATGTTAGTGGTGTTGCCGGAGTTGCTCAAGACTCTCAAAACATGTTGATGTTAGTAAATAAGAGTGGTGACGTGGTCACCTACAACTCCATGAAATATTACAAGGGCAACGCTCACAAGTGCCTAATGGCAAAGGCCATGGTTGAAGAAGGAGAGGACCAAAGCTCTTCTGACAAGGTCAAGGTAACTCCACGATCAAATCCTCCTCTTTTCACACCTTCTACTCCTAGTGATGAGTATCTTGATGCGGAGGATAGCTATGAGGAGGATGATCTAGATGATCCTATGATTGCTAAACTTAATAAGTTCATGTGCTCCCTCAAAGGAAAGAAACTCACTATGTTTCGTATGCTTATGGAGATGGTGAGTAAGCACACCATCACCATTAAGGAACTCGAAACCCTCGTCATCGAGAAAAAGGAAAAGTGTGAAATCCTTGAGCGAAAAGTCCAATATGAGGAAGCACAAAGTGATGAACTATGCTTAAAAATTGGTGCAAATATTGATGTTCACACAAATGATCTTGCCTCCTTGAAAAAGGCTATTGACTCTTGCGAAGAGTTAATGAATGATAAAAGTAAGCTTGTGAAGTCTCATGCTTCTCTATCTAAGGAGTGTGAGCTTCTATCCGTGTCTCTCAAGACTAAGGAAGGAGAGCTCACCATTCTTAGAAAGAGTTTTGAGACGCTCAAACTTACTTATCTTGAAACTTTAGCTAAGGCTTACTCTTCCCCTATTATAAATGTTGATGCTTGTGCTACTAACTCTAGTAGTGATCAAGCATCAATTCTTGAGGAAAATCGTTTTCTCAAGGCTCAAATTGAGAAAGGTCTCATGACATCTGCTCAAGGGCAAAAGAACCTTAATGAGATTTTAAGCCAACACAATGAGGTGTTTGCCAAAGAGGGACTTGGGTTTGACCCGAGCACAAGCAAGAAGAAGACGTCCTCCCAAAAGTGCACAACTCCTCTAAACGAAACATTTGTAAGAGAAGGGCACAAGGAGAAAGGTAAGGTTGTGAGTGGGAAGGCCACAAGGGGCATGCCCACTCTCAACAAGCCTAAAGTGTTCATGCCTCCTTCCTATGTACTTTGTAAGACTAAGGATGGAGAAGTTTTTGCAAAATTTGTTGGTCCTCGAAATGCATTCCGGTTCTATGCTATTTGGGTCCCTAAGACCCTAGTAACTAACTTGAGAGGTCCCATTGCAAAATGGGTGCCTCTAACCAAGTCCTAATTGTGTGTAGGTAAGCTTCTCCGGTGGAGTGAAATGGGTGATTGATAGTGGATGTACAAATCATATGACCGGAGATAGCAAATTGCTCTACGATTTCATGGAAGCTATTCAACCATTCATGAGCATTATGTTTGGTGGAGGTTCAAAAGGACAGGTACTCGGGTTGGGCAAGGTGGCTATCACAAACAACATGTCTCTTGCAAATGTTATGTTTGTCCAATCCCTTAAATACCATTTGCTTTCTGTTCGCCAATTGGCTTCTGTTGGTTATGATACAATTTTTGGACTAACGGATGTGAAAGTCTTTAAGAGAGATACTCTCGAAGTGGCTTTTGTCGGATAGTTGGATGGAAACCTTTACACGGTTGATTTCTCGAAAGAGAGCACATTCCATGCAACTTGTCTAATGGCCAAGGCTGACAAGGGGTGGCTATGGCATCGCCGGCTAGCCCATGTCGGCATGAGAAATCTTCAAGATCTCTTAAAGGGGAATCACATCCTTGGACTAACCAATGTCTCTTTTGAGAAAGATCGTGTGTGTAGTGCATGCATAGCCGGGAAGCAACATCAATCAAAGCACCCACCCAAGAACATAGTATCTACTTCAAGGCCCCTAGAGCTCCTTCATGTGGATCTTTCTGGGCCTCCTTCATGGGATAGTCTTGGTGGGAAAAAGTATGGGCTTGTCATTGTTGATGATTACTCAAGATATACGTGGGTGTTCTTCCTCAAATCCAAGGACCAAACGAAGATCACCTTCATTGATTTTGCCAAGCAAGCCCAACGCAAGTTTGACAAAGAAATCCGGGCAATAAGAAGTGACAATGGCTCTGAGTTCAAGAACTATACTTTGGAAGAATTTCTTAGTGATGAAGGGATTGAGCATCAATATTCAGCTCCATACACTCCTCAGCAAAATGGTGTAGCCGAACGGAAGAACCGTACACTTGTAGAGATGGCAAGGTCCATGTTGGACGAATACAAGTCACCACATAGTTTTTGGGCCGAAGCTATCAATATCGCATGCCATGGATCAAACCGGCTCTTCCTCCGCACTATATTGGAAAAAACTCCATATGAGCTCCTAACTGGAAACAAGCCAAATGTCAAGTACTTTCGTGTATTTGGGTGCAAATGTTTCATTCTCAACAAAAGGGAACGGTTAGGAAAATTTCAACCCGAAACAATTGAGGGTATATTTGTTGGTTATGGATCAAACTCTCACGCCTATAGAGTCTACAACAAATCCAATGGATGTGTTGTAGAAACTTGTGACGTGGTGTTTGATGAATTTAATGTCTCCCATGGGGAGCAAGTTGATCTAAGTGATGTAGGTGAAGAAGATTCTTCTCAAGACATTCTGACCATGGGTGTTGGTGCACTTCTTCCTATGGAACAAGAACATCATGATGATGAAGAAGAAGATGGAGGTCTCACGCATCATCAAACAACTTCAACATCCATACCACCACAAGCTCCTATTGTTCAACCGATACCCTTAGCCCAAGTTGAAGAGGATGATCAAGTCTCTCTTAATGATAATCATCAAGAACAAGATCATCATCAAGAGCAAGAACAAGAAATTCCAATCATTGATGATGAACCTCAACAAATGCAACATGAACAAGAAGATCTTCCTCCACACGTGAATGATCCATATGTTGAAGATCTGGATGATGGACATGAAGTTGAACCTCATGAAACCCTCACCTCCATCATGCCTCGAGTGGCCGGTCGTGTTGATGTTGACAAAATCCTCACCGGCATCTCGGAAGGTAGAGTTACTCGTAAACATTTGACAAACTTTTGTGCTCACTTCTCGTTTGTGTCTAGTATTGAGCCACTCAAGGTACAAGAGGCATTGATGGACAACGATTGGCTTGTTGCTATGCAAGAAGAGTTGAACAGTTTTGAACGCAACCAAGTATGGTCATTAGTCAAGAGGCCATCTACCGAGCACAACGTCATTGGAACGAAATGGATTTTCAAGAACAAGCAAGATGAAAATGGTGTAATCATCCGCAACAAGGCAAGGTTAGTGGCACAAGGGTACTCACAAGTTGAAGGTTTGGACTTTGGTGAGACCTTCGCCCCCGTTGCCCGTCTTGAATGCATTCGCATCTTACTTGCTTATGCCGCTTTCAATGGTTTTACATTACATCAAATGGATGTGAAGAGTGCTTTCCGTAACGGTCCTCTACAAGAAGAAGTATATGTGTCACAACCACCCGGGTTCGTTGATCCCTTTCACAAATACTATGTGTATAAACTTCATAAGGCTTTGTATGGCCTCAAACAAGCACCTCGTGCTTGGTATGATCATCTGAAGATGTTTCTACTCGATGATGGGTTTGTGAGAGGGGTGATCGATCCCACTCTTTTTACTAAGACGGACAAGGGTGATTTGATCCTATGCCAAATTTATGTAGATGACATCATTTTTGGTTCTCCAAACATTCATTTGTGCAAGAAGTTTGCGGCTTCAATGACCAAGAATTTTGAGATGCCACTCAATATACGGATTTGAAGTTCTTTCTCGGATTTCAAATTCAACAATTTCAAGAAGGAATTTTCTTATCTCAAGCAAAGTACCTCAAGGATATTCTAGAAAATTTTGGTATGTCTGATGCTAGTCCATGCAGGACTCCCATGCCAACCAAAATTACTCTCACTGAAGACACAAATGGTACTCCTTTCGACCCATCTACTTACCGATCTATGATTGGTTCATTGCTTTATCTTTGTGCATCTAGACCAGACATCATGTTCAGTGTATGCATGTGTGCTAGATTTCAAGCTTTCCCTATGGAAAGTTATCATAAGGCGGTTAAGCATATCCTTAGATACCTTGTTCACACCCCAAAGTTGGGTCTCTGGTACCCCAAGGATGCTAAGTTTGATCTCATTGGGTACACGGATGCGGATTGTGCTGGAGACAAAGTGGATTGTAAGTCCACATCCGGTGCATGTTAGTTTCTTGGACGATCCTTGGTGAGTTGGTCCTCAAAGAAACAAAATTGTATTGCTCTCTCGACCGCAGAAGCTGAATACATTGTTGCCGCTAGTTGTGCAACTCAGTTGTTATGGATGAGGAAAACTTTGAAGGATTACGGTATCACCTATAGAAATGTGCCTCTTCTGTGTGACTAGTTAAATGCCCGCGCGTTGGTACGGGAAATAATGTAACTAAATGATCAAGCACGTGATTAAATAACATGGATGAAGTCTACATAACATTTGAGAGTGGCAACTTATAAACCGCAAGGCTAGTGCACAACTCGGTGGTTTCCTATCCTTTAACGTGTCCAGGTAGTAGGTAACGAAAGTAAACCAAGACATGGCATCCATTCTCCATTTTAACTTAAGGTCCATCTTCTCAATAGTATTCTGACTCAAATACAAACTTAACGACACAAACCTATCTTATAACAACCATATTTTAACAAATTTCATTGACCATTCATTGAAAAATTATTTGATAGCATAACGCTGTAATTTCTCCTTTGCACTGCTCCATATCATCCTCATCTTTGCGTTGTTCAAATGTAGCCAATAGGGCCTCAGCCTGCCGGGTCTCCTCTTTAATACACCCACCTTCAAAGTGCTGCACCATGAAATACTAAAATGCAATTTGGCGTCGAACCACATCCTCTTTTGTTTTTTGATTGGAACACTCGTATTCCATTAAGGGCCAGTTAAATAACAGGCCACCAAATCGTTTACATCATCAGGGTAGCTCACGTCTCAACTCCCAAGTAGCTTGGAAACCGTGGCTTTCCCCTGCATCGTTTGCTGCTAGCAAATGGGTACCTGATTACAGGCCCGCGGGAAAAATTCAACTCGGTACTGAATAAAGGACAAAGAAAACATGTATTTGATCTCTAAGAATAACTGACCAAGGCTTGAACTGTTGCAGGCATTGAATTTCACAGCCGCAATCAGGTTCCTACAATCAGTTTCCAAAATGATCCTTCCAATCCCCCTTCGCTCGGCTAAAAACAGCGCCTTTTTGACCGTGAATGCTTTGGCATGCATAGCTTGACTTGCTTGACTCTGCTGTCCAGAAGCGGCAAAGTCACCTTCATGATCACAAGCTGCTACACCCTACCCTCCTTCAGAAGTGCTTTTTGAGTAAGCTCCATCACAACTAATCATCAATCAATCCTCTGGAGGGGGGCTCCATTTCTGGCTAGTGCTTGGGGCGGCAGGTTCCTGTGTATTAAATTGGCTTTTCCATTCAGTAGCATGCTGCCTCACAAGAAACTGAAACTCCTCTGTCAACTTGCGTTTTTAGTCGGAACCACGTTCAACATTGAAATAAACAAACAGTACTGCTGTAAAACAACACCAACAGTTAGCTCTTTCACCTTATTAGACAATCCCATGAATCCAAGTA
Organism: Triticum dicoccoides; assembly: GCF_002162155.2. Classification (NCBI taxonomy): domain Eukaryota; kingdom Viridiplantae; phylum Streptophyta; class Magnoliopsida; order Poales; family Poaceae; genus Triticum; species Triticum dicoccoides. The sequence continues at coordinate 143,670,090 of NC_041383.1, read as the reverse complement.
TAGTATTATATCAAATCCAAAAGAGTGATGATAAATATACTTTTGTATTGGACAAAAAATATACAAACCTCTTTCCTCTCAAATCCCGTTAAATGCAACACTTGTAAATGTGAAAACCCCATATAATTAATGGAGAGTAATGAAACACATGTGTTCCTGTGAATAAAACAAAATTAATTTACTTCAGTCTATAAATCAGCCTACTCTATTTTACTGGACAATCTTATATCCTACATTATTATTTTTGCAGGGAATAAAAAGATCCAATACGATGTTAAACAGTGCCCATACAAAAGCGTGTAAACCAATTAGCTGAACATGGGTCACCGCCTCACCGGTCTTAATTCAGTAGGGTTTGCTTGAGATTTTTCTCACATCCATATGCAGGACATAGGGATACATGATGTATTGTTGCTATGTTTCCCAAAACAGAAGCATGTGAAAGCAAGCTACATGCATACTCTTGTTAGGATTTTTTAGATAATGGTGCAGAGCAGGCACACCAATAAAAAATTTAATCCTTCTAATGCCTAGCATAGCAGCATAGCAGCCAAAATGAAATCTTTCTAATGCATAGGATCAAAATAAACTGAAGAATAAGCACAGGGTTATCATGTCCAATTAATCTACATCTTTACAAAGCCTTCACCTACTTTTTCCCAAGGAGATCCAGAATTCAGGGAATCAAGCAGCATCCACATGTGTGATGCAATACTTTCTCCTCAATGCCAAAGTGTCATCGACGTTGGCTAGAGGACAAGAGGATGATGGCGCGCTGAAGGAGCATCTGAATGGTCCAACAACCTTCATGTGTGCACATCGTGAGGAACCTTAGAAAATCAAGGAAAAATCTTATATTAGATCACATCCATGCCTTTTTAAGTAAGGGTCCACATGATCAAGGGCTTGATGTTTTGCTTTATTTTGAGAATTTCTAGGTTATTAGTCCTAATGAGACAACGATTCACAGCCCAGGCTAGTATATAGGAATCAAAGTGATTGGCATTGACACCCACAGATGGGGTATAGGTGGAGATGAATCTACTGCAACCAAATCCAGAGCCATGCTATTTATTTTTGAGTAACTTGGACAATGTGGAGGAAAAGCACAGCCTTGGGCATCAGACATATCATTATAATCATGAACAAAATAACAACCTAATTGGTATGATAAAAAGAAACAAATTTGTAGGAGAATCCAAATCATGATTCAAACGTGCAGTTTTAGAACACTTCTTGCGTGATAGTTTTCTGCCTTTCCCTAGCTCCTATTCTCTTGTGTGGTCTATAGCCAATCTCTTCGTGCCTCCTGCTATTGGGAAGAGAAATCTGTGATGTGAGATCATAGAAAGAGCTAATACTGTGCTTTGATAGATCAGGCTAGGTAGGTGTGAGGAACAACGGGTGTGAGAGGCAGCCTAGCGAACTGATAACGGCCGGCGGCGACGCTGACGATGATCTGACCCTAGCTTTGTGCAGACGGTTTGGACGTACTCAGGGAGCAGCGCATACCTGAAGGGGGCGGTCGTGGAGCGCGTCGATGGAGAAGAATATGTAGCATGTGGTGCTGCCGCCGGCGAGTATATGAGAAACGCGTAGCCCGCGGTGCACTTACAGCTGCCGGCGACCGAGTAGATGCGGGAGGGGGGTCGGACGACACGACAATGATGAGATTGGGAGGGGCGGAGGAGACGGGAAAGGGGCGGCGGAGGGGAGGTCGTGGTGGTAGTGGCTGCGGCGGCAGAAGGCATCCGAGGCATTGGGGCGGCTGGCGACGGCAGCGGCCAGCACGCCAGATCGGAGTTCCATTGCTAGCTGCAGGATGGTGGCGAGGGATGGATCTGGATGGGCCTGGAACGGAGAGCTCAAGGAGTTTTCTCGAAAGAATACGAAAAGAGTGGCGGGCGTCGTTTTGCAAAAGTGTCAAAGCTCCACTGGATGCGTTAGATACAGATCGGACGGTCGAGATCGCTAGATGGCAGGCACACCATCACCACCAAGTGGGTCTTTTATTGCTGAGATAATGAAAGTGCCATCAACATTGCTGAGAACCCCAAAGATCATCTCCGCACCGAACACATTGATATTAGGTATCATTTCTTAAGAGATCATGTTAAAAAGGGTGATATTCACATTGATCACATTGGCACTGATTTTCAACTAGCAGATATCTTCACCAAACCTCTAGATGAAGCAAGGTTCTGTCGACTTAGGCGTGAACTTGGTATCTTGGAGCTTGACAACATTATGTGAAATCTAGTACCCATTCATGCACGAATCTAATGTCTTGTCATGATGTAGGCATATACTTAGGGGGGGGACATTCAATTCATGAATGTTCTCGCCCTACTCAATGCATAAAAAGAACCAACACTCTGAAAGTATCCATGGGTCTAGGCCTATGGTGCTTTAACATGATGGAGTAGTGACTATGCACTCAAAGTTCAAATCTTTCCGTGTCATGTCATGTCTACTAAGACATTGCGGCAGTAGCCACCACTTGTGGTATATGGCTATGATTGAGTGAGGTAGGGTATTAGTTACTACATAAGTAAATTTTTACTGTGGATGAAAATTGCCTTCTCCTCATCATGATAAAGACTTGCACCTTTGCCTCCTATCAAAACTTCTGGCGTTGGACGTCCGTAGGTTCCGGACGTCCGTATTGTTCTTCACTGCCGGTCATCCTTAGGCATCCGGACGTCCGTAAATTCTTCTCTGACTACCATCGACCGGTCGTCCGGCCTCTCCGGATGTCCGTAAAATCCACTCTGGTTCCCTTAGTTGGTCTAGACGCCGAAACTCCGGACGTCAGTAAGACTCTGGACGTCCGTAATAAACTTTCTGGTACAATATGTCCGGTCGTCTGAAGCCGTCGGTTGTCCATAGAATCATCTCTGTCATCCTATACTTTCTGTTGGTCCCGACTCCGGTAGTCCGTACGCTCCCGGACGTCCGGACGCATATTCGACTCCGGTGGTCCGTAGGCTCCGGACGTCCGGACGTTTTTACTGGCCACTATATAAACTGCGCCGTAGGGTTTCTCAACTAACCACATCCTATCCGCTAGTTTCCCCACCGCCGCCGCCGCTCCTGCCGTGTGACCACTCACCGCGGCCGCACGCACGCCGTGCCCCTCGCCGGGGCTTCTCTCCGCCGCGGATCTGCGGCTCCCCGTCCAGCCTGTCCAGCCCGTCCAGCCCAGGGCTTCTCTCCCCGTCTAGCCAGTCGGCCACCTGCTCCGGCACGCCGCTCGTCCCCTCCTTGTTCTTCCGTTCAAGGTAGGGCACAACCTCCCCCCCCCCTCATGCATTCACCCTGATCTTTGGAGGGGTGTTGATATGTGCTTTCCTTCTCCCCTAGGTCATGATGCCTCGGTCCAAGCACTCAGCTCGCAAGCAAGTCGCCGGAGGGCCATCTCGTCCGTCTCGTCATGGTGGCTCCGACGACTCCCAGGAGGATGATCGCCCTCGGAAACATGCCACTCGTCCTCCCAGCTCGTCCAGTGATTCCTCCTCGGAGGGGTCGGACTTTGAGGATGAGCTTGAGGAGGCGGATCCGTCCCCGATGGTTGCCGTTCGCGTCGCTGCACCCAAGCCGGGCACTCATCATCCAACCTTTCACCCTCCTTCTCCTCCGGTGCAACCCCACGGTGTTGCTCGCCACATCTCCATTGAGCCTCCATTGCCACTCGGTCGTCATATTAAGCATTTCAACGAGGTGCCAAAAACTTCATATCTTCAATTGCATCGTGATATAGATCAATTTACCATTGTTAGGGATTCTCAGGATAGTCGCTTTCACACAAATGTCCAAGCCGACATCTTCACCACGATTGTCATCCCTAAGGGCTTGTCACTTCATGTTTGCATTGATCTTGAGCACATTCGCACTCATCCAGAGAAATATCCGGGAGCCATTGAGCTCATTGAGTCGTCCAATCTAGCTGCTCCTTTTGCCTTTCAACATGATTTTAACCATGCTGCCATCCATCAGTTTTATGCCACATGTTACTTTGCTCCTGATAACACTGTCACATGGATAACCTCCGACACTGCACTCATAGCATCTTATGCTCAGTTTGTGACTGCCCTTGGATTTCCCGACACTGGGTTCAAAATCCACAAGGATGACCCCAACCATAAGCCCAAGGGCATTGCGGTCTGTGCAGATCTCCTTAGACCTATATCCACTTTGTCTGCCACTAAAAAACAAAAGGGTCTAAACCAAGTCTCCATTTGGCGCTTTCCATTCAACATCATTTATCAGTGTATCATCCGCACCATCTATCCCAAGATGGGTGACAAGGGCTCCTGCAGCAGCTACTGCATTGATCTCATGCATCGCCTCTTCACATCTCCAAAAGGGAAGATCAATGTTCCCCACTTTCTATGGCATGAGATCCGCCTTGCTAGCTTCCAGCACAAGAGGGCTTTTCCTCATGCACCTTTTATTCAGGCGTTTATCGAAAGTGTAGCTCCCTTTCCTATTGCCCGCACTCATGTACATGAGCGATGGGTCATTCCCGCTCACATGGCGGCTAATCATGTTCCTCCTCCTCCCACTACTGCTAGTCGCATCGCCGCTAGTGTTCCTTCTCATGCTACCCATCCTCCTTCCAGTGATGCCCCCTTTGGGCGCATTGCTCGTTTTCTTGGGAAGGCTCACTCAGCCATGATGAAGATGTTCACCTACCATTGCTCCCAACACCACGATGTGGTCACTCGCATGGTCACTTCCAAGAACGCTCTGAAGGCTCGTCTGAGAGACTCAGGAGTGTATGATGTGAGTGACGATGAGCGTATTCCTGCAGAACCCCCTTCTGACTTTGGTTTTCCCTCCGGCCCTGAGTGGGCTGATTTCTTTGTCGAGGCTGGTGGCAGTGGTGTTCATGATGATGATGATGAGGATGATCTCTAATGCTGTTATGTCATTCCCCCTAGGTCTTTTTTTGATACTTGATGCCAAAGGGGGAGTAGGCTCCATATGCATCTTATTCTAGCTCTTTATGTAATCAAACTTATTGTTATGGTTGTGTTTTAGCCTGTACTGAACCTATGTTATGAGTTTGTTGAATCTGAGATTTGGTGAATCTACATGTGATGAATCTATATGAAATTTAACTCTTGATTATCGTGTGTATGAGATTTGGTTATACTGGGGGCATCATTTTGAGGGGGAGCCCTCATCATTTTGTTTTAGTAGTATCTATGGTATCACTTTGAGGGGGAGCTCGCTCGCTACTCATTCTTATTATGGTTATTGAGCTCCACAACAAATACTTTTGATTACTATTATGAGTATGCATATGAGTTGTCATCAACTACCAAAAAGGGGGAGATTTAAAGTGCAATCATGCCCTTAATCATATTTTGATGTTGATGACAACACATATGCTCTGGACTAATCATGTTTATCAAGTATATCTCAGGATTATGTTCCAAAGACCGTGTGCATGGATCATGACTAGGGACAAAAGCATATAATTCAAGAATGGAGATACAAGATGTTGACTTCATTTATGGTTTGTTCTTGAGTATAGGGATCTCGCACTATTAAGAGGGGATCAATGGATCTAGTGAAAGACTTGCTCAAAAGATACTATTTCTATACCTTGCCTTCGGACGTCCCGTCTTCTACGGACGTCCGGTCCTTCCTGATTGCCCGGACGTCCGGTCACTTCCGGACGTCCGGCGTTCCACAACAGAAGCATTTCTACGGATGTCCGGAACCCTCCGGACGTCCGACACTTTCACGACAGAAGCGTTTTTACGGACGTCCGGACCCTCTGGTCGTCCGTGCTTCGGATGTCCGGCCCAGCTCGGACATCCGTATCCTGTACACTGGGTTGTGGGTCACACTTTTCACAGCGGCCGGTCGTCCGATGGCTGTCGGACATCCGGACCTATTTTTGCCTCCGGACGTCCGGCCATCCTGTACCCCAAATGGTCACTTCTACCCACCACCTATATATATATACCTTTCCCTTCCATGGGATAAGGTTGACCATTCACTTTGAGCCTCTCAAGAACACTCCTCACTCTCTCTCTCATTCATCCACACTAAATCCTAGATTCCCAAGTGTTCTAGGAGCATTTGAGAGAAGTTCTCCAATCAAGTGACAGATCCACTCCTTCCCCTTCTTTTCACCAAAGGAATTCGTGACTTGAGCAAGTTTTGAGCTTTTCCCATCGTTCTTGTTACTCTTGGAGGTTGGAGACTCCTAGGCGGTAGGATTCATTCGGAGAGGAATTGAACTTCGTGATTACCCTCGGAAAAGTTTGTGATGGTTTGGAGACCACCCCAAGGTCTACCACTAGTGGTTGAGAAATGCCTCTATGGTGTTGTCTCAAGGGGAGAATAGGGTGAGCCTTCGTGGTGTAGGTGTGCCTTCGTGGTAACATCCACCCCTCTAACGGTGACTAGCTTCCCTCCAAGGAAGTGAACATCGGCATACATCCTCGTCTCCCGGAGTTGCGGTTATTCCTAACCCTAACTCTCTACTTGTGGTTACTTGTCTCGATACACTTACGTACATTATATTGTGCCTGCCTACTTACATGTTTGTGTTGTTTCCTTAGTACTTTGTGCTCATGTGCAATTTTTAGGCTCATCTTCATATTCCGCATTATTGCCTAAAATTGCCAAGTAACAATTAAAATTTGTAATCGTACCTATTCACCCCCTCTAGGTCCGTCTCGATCCTTTCAATTGGTATCAGAGCCTCGTGCTCTATTGTTGTGGCTTAACCGCCCTAGAGCGAGATGAACCCAGATGGGACTCTCTTGGTTGTAAATCCTAAGGATAAAGGCGAGGTTTCCTCTGAAGTCAAGTCCTTTACGTCTCAGGATCTAGAACGGGCCCTTGCTAAGCAAAAAGAGGAGCATGATGCTTCTCTTGAGGCCTTGGTCCAACTGAGATTAGCCACGTTGTCCGCGGTGCTTGCACCACACTCAAGTGGTGTGGGTTCGAGGCCAACCGTGCCTACATCATCACTTGGTCAACAACCTCCTAGCAATGAACCAAGATATAATCCTCAAGGCAAACCTCCTTTACTTTCTGCTACTTCCGATTTTGCTTTGTGGAAAGTTGCTATGCAGGATCATCTTCGACATGGAAACGATGAGATGCTGGAGATTATAGAGTATGGCTATCATGTGGTTGATCCAAAGAACCCCACACCAAGAGAAATATATGACAAGAACCTCAATGAGACGGCAATCATGTGTATAAGGAGAGGTATGGATGAAAAGCAAAGGAGATCGTTCATACACATCAGAAGTGCCAAGGAACTATGGGAAAGTATTATACGATCCAGGACTGGCACTTCTACCCTCCGGAGTGCTCAATATGAGATTGCCAAGGGGCAATTGCAAAATTTTTGTATGGAAAAAGGTGAAACCCCCAATCAACTCCTTGAGCATCTCATGACTCTCACTGCGGATATTGAGTCATGTGAGTGTGACAAGACACAAGATGGATTCAATATGACTAAGAGGTTTCTTGTGGATAAGTTGCTTCATGCTCTTGCTCCATATCATCATCAAATGGTGTGGGACATAAGACAACACCATACCTTTAAGGAAATGACTACAGATGACATCATATCCACCTTCCAACTATTTGAAGAGTCCAAGGCCAATGCCACAAAACATCTTGCCATGCATGGTTCACCATCATCAAAGATCAATCTTGCATTGAAGGCCAGGAAAGTATGTGAAGATGAGCAAAGTGAAGAAGAAGAAGAAGAAGATGATGATGAAGATGGTAATGAGATTGAATCCGGTGAGGGCCCTTCGTATGAAGACATGGCTCTTTTTGTCAAGAAGTTTAGTGCCGGAAAATTCAAGGGAAGATTTCAAAAGAAGGAAGTAAGGAAATGTTACAACTGTGAAGAAACCAATCACTTCTCCAATGAGTGCCCTTATGAGAATAGAAAAGATAAACCAAGGTTTCCCAAGACCTTTCCCAAGAAAAAGTTGCCAAATCCTTTGAACTCCAAGCTCAAGAAGAGAGATGGAATGGCAATGGTTGCCCAAGAAGAATCTGATCCGGATGATGTTAGTGGTGTTGCCGGAGTTGCTCAAGACTTTCAAAACACGTTGAGGTTAGTAAACAAGAGTGGTGACGTGGTCACCTACAACTACATGAAAGATTACAAGGGCAACGCTCACAAGTGCCTAATGGCAAAGGCCATGGTTGAAGAAGGAGAGTACCAAAGCTCTTCTGACAAGGTCAAGGTAACTCCACGATCAAATCCTCCTCTTTTCACACCTTCTACTCCTAGTGATGAGTATCTTTATGCGGAGGATAGCTATGAGGAGGATGATCTAGATGATCCTATGATTGCTAAACTTAATAAGTTCATGTGCTCCCTCAAAGGAAAGAAACTCACTATGTTTCATATGCTTATGGAGATGGTGAGTAAGCACACCATCACCATTAAGGAACTCGAAACCCTCGTCACCGAGAAAAAGGAAAAGTGTGAAATCCTTGAGCGGAAAGTCCAATATGAGGAAGCACAAAATGATAAACTATGCTTAAAAATTGGTGCATATATTGATGTTCACACAAATTATTTTGCCTCCTTGAAAAGGCTATTGACTCTTGCGAAGAGTTAATGAATGATAAAAGTAAGCTTGTGAAGTCTCATGCTACTCTATCTAAGGATTGTGAGCTTCTATCCGTGTCTCTCAAGACTAAGGAAGGAGAGCTCACCGTTCTTAGAAAGAGTTTTGAGGCGCTCAAACTTACTTATCTTGAAACTTTAGCCAAGGCTTACTCTTCCACTATTATAAATGTTGATGCTTGTGCTACTAACTCTAGTAGTGATCTAGCATCTATTCTTGAGGAAAATCGTTTTCTCAAGGCTCAAATTGAGAAAGGTCTCATGACATGTGCTCAAGGGCAAAAGAACCTTGATGAGATTTTGAGCCAACACAATGAGGTGTTTGCCAAAGAGGGACTTGGGTTTGACCCGAGCACAAGCAAGAAGAAGACGTCCTTCCAAAAGTGCACAACTCCTCTAAACGAAACATTTGTAAGAGAAGGGCACAAGGAGAAAGGTAAGGTTGTGAGTGGGAAGGCCACAAGGGGCAGGCCCACTCTCAACAAGCCTAAAGAGTTCATGCCTCCTTCCTATGTACTTCATAAGACTAAGGATGGAGAAGTATTTGCAAAATTTGTTGGTCCTCGAAATGCATTCCGGTTCTATGCTATTTGGGTCCCTAAGACCCTTGTAACTAACTTGAGAGGTCCCATTGCAAAATGGGTACCTCTAACCAAGTCCTAATTATGTGTAGGTAAGCTTCTCCGGTGGAGTGAAATGGGTGATTGATAGTGGATGTACAAATCATATGAATGGAGATAGCAAATTGCTCTACGATTTCATGGAAGCTATTCAACCATTCATGAGCATTATGTTTGGTGGAGGTTCAAAAGGACAGGTACTCGGGTTGGGCAAGGTGGCTATCACAAATGACATGTCTCTTGCAACTGTTATGATTGTCCAATCCCTTAAATACCATTTTCTTTCTGTTCGCCAATTGGCTTCTGTTGGTTATGATACACTTTTTGGACTAACGGATGTGAAAGTCTTTAAGAGAGATACTCTCGAAGTGGCTTTTGTCGGATAGTTGGATGGCAACCTTTACATGATTGATTTCTCGAAAGAGAGCACATTCCATGCAACTTGTCTAATGGCCAAGGCTGACAAGGGGTGGCTATGGCATCGCCGGCTCGCCCATGTCGGCATGAGAAATCTTCAAGATCTCTTAAAGGGGAATCACATCCTTGGACTAACCAATGTCTCTTTTGAGAAAGATCGTGTGTGTAGTGCATGCGTAGCCAGAAAGCAACATCAATCAAAGAACCCACCCAAGAACATAGTATCTACTTCAAGGCCCCTGGAGCTCCTTCATGTGGATCTTTTTGGACCTCCTTCATGGGATAGTCTTGGTGGGAAAAAGTATGGGCTTGTCATTGTTGATGATTACTCAAGATATACATGGGTGTTCTTCCTCAAATCGAAGGACGAAACGAAGATCGCCTTCATTGATTTTGCCAAGCAAGCCCAACGCAAGTTTGACAAAGAAATCCGGGCAATAAGAAGTGACAATGGCTCTGTGCTCAAGAACTATACTTTTGAAGAATTTCTTAGTGATGAAGGGATTGAGCATCAATATTCAGCTCCATACACTCCTCAGCAAAATGGTTGTAACACCCCGGATGTAACTTTCCATCTTTGTAACTCCAACTCTTGCCATTTTCTGCTATGTGCTATGATATTCCCTCCGTGGTTGGGTTTTGTTTTTCGTTTTGCATTTTGTTCATGTCATGCATCTCATATCATGTCATCATGTGCATCTCATTTGCATACGTGTTCGTCTCATGCATCCGAGCTTTTTCCCCGTTGTCCGTTTGGCAATCCGACACTCCCACGTGCACCGGCGCACCCCTCTTGTCTCTTTTCGTGTGTGTGTGATAAAACGTTCTCGTAATGGGGCGAGGCTTGCCAAGTGGCCTTGGTACACCACTGGTAGACCACCTGTCAAGTTTCGAGTCATTTGGAGCTCGTTTGGTACTCCAACGGTTAACCGCATAACCGCAAAGGCCTCTTTTGAGTTGCAGCCCAACACCCCTCTAAAACAGCCCAATAACCGATCTAAGCCACCTCCATGCTCTCCGTCGTTAGATCACGATCGTGTGGGCGAAAACCGCACCCCATTTGGACACTCCTAGCTCCCTCTACCTATATATATGCCTCCCCCTACGAAATTCACGGGCAAACCCTAAACGAAATCCCTCCTCCGCCGCCGGACACGTCCGGGCGAAGCGGGACACGTCCGCCCCGTCGCCGTAGCCACTCAAGGCGCGCCACGTGGCGGGCCGCGCCCCACATCGCCACCGGCCGCGCCAGGCCCGCCAGGCCCGTC